>NW_027207676.1:0-148482 GCF_963455315.2 Globicephala melas | reverse complement strand
AAGAAGTTGTGGTACTTACGTACAATGCAATATCACTCAGCAATGACATCTATGTCATCAGGCCCGTAGCAGCATAATGAGTGGATTCAGGTATGATGATTCTAACTGAAAGAAGTCACACAGAAAAAGAAACATCATAAGATATCACTAATACACGGAATGTAAACTTGGCTACACAGGAACTGGATTCCAAAACAGAACAGGGTCTCAAATTGAGAAAACCAACTTATGCTTGCTTAAGGGGAAAGGTGAGTTGGGGTGCTGCATAAAACCAGAGATTGAAATGAGCACAGATAAAGTTCCTTAAGCCAAATATGGAATAGACAAGAGCTACTCCTTGCTCAACGAAATGGACTCAACACCCCATATTAAACGCCTAAGAATGTACCTGACTAGTAAGTATCTTAAAACCTATGGATTGCTATGTCTCCGAAAGAGAATCAAGCGTGTGTACTGGGGCATAAACGCAGCAGTGATAGGATTGAAGAGGTTCGGTGAGCAAATGAAGACCCTTTGAAGTCATATTGCATGGTACCCATTCCACGGGTCTCAACTCTCCAGGTTTAAGGGATTCTTCCTTCAGCTAAAACATGCATGTGGAACCCAGAGTATGATCAACCGTGTGATCGGGAGACGTGTTCAAATATGTCTCCGTTCTCGTCCCCTGGTACTCGGGTGCAACATTCCAGACGCTTTACTAACACTCTCCCGACTTGGAGAGTCAGTGCCTTTAACCTCCTGTTTGGCCCAGTTTGCAATTTCTGCGGAAGATGAACAGGAATAGGGAGAACCAATGAGAGACTAGCTGGAGGTGCCTGGACGGGCAAATTTAACTCTCATTTCCCACCAGGAAGAGGAATTAACCAAAGGCTCAGCGTGCCGTACCGGAACCACATTAGGGCCTGAAGCAATCCTGCGGTGTTGCGGCCAGCTCACAAGAAAGCGAGTTGAAGAAAGGAGCTCAGGGGCACTGTAATTCACAAACCTGCAGAGTTATAAATGACAGCTATCGTCCAAAAATATACTGAAGTAAGGCTGCCAAGAGGACTTGAAAGCGGGGCAGAATTGCAGGAAACCGATTTCAGGAGGTAGACTGGAATTGCATTGAAAGCATAGGAAAAGAGGCAGAACGTCCACAATGATGCACTTGGCCAAAAAGGGCGTATGCGTTTTTTCCTGAATATATTCAGGAAAAAACGCATACGCCCTTTTTGGCCAACCAAGCAAGCTTGCAAAGGAAATCTGCACTACAATGAAGTCTCACTTCCCCCCGGTCAAAAGGGCCATCTGAAAAAAGTGTAAAATCCAGAAAGGCAGGACAGGCCATGGAGAACTGGGAGCCTTGTTATGCTGATGGGCGGGATGTAAATTGCCAACAGCCACTCGGGAGAAGTGTATGGTGTTTCCTGAAACATCTAAAAAGCAAAGCAACAGAGCCTAGGGCACTTCCACTTATGGTCCTATAGCTTAGGGAAATGAAAATCAAAAAGACACAGCCACCCGAAAGTTTGGGACGGCTCTGTTTACAAGAACCTCGTTTACGGTACAAGTTCAATATCGCAGAAAGTGAAAAATGGATGAAGAAGTTGTGGTACTTACGTACAATGCAATATCACTCAGCAATGACATCTATGTCATCAGGCCCGTAGCAGCATAATGAGTGGATTCAGGTATGATGATTCTAACTGAAAGAAGTCACACAGAAAAAGAAACATCATAAGATATCACTAATACACGGAATGTAAACTTGGCTACACAGGAACTGGATTCCAAAACAGAACAGGGTCTCAAATTGAGAAAACCAACTTATGCTTGCTTAAGGGGAAAGGTGAGTTGGGGTGCTGCATAAAACCAGAGATTGAAATGAGCACAGATAAAGTTCCTTAAGCCAAATATGGAATAGACAAGAGCTACTCCTTGCTCAACGAAATGGACTCAACACCCCATATTAAACGCCTAAGAATGTACCTGACTAGTCAGTATCTTAAAACCTATGGATTGCTATGTCTCCGAAAGAGAATCAAGCGTGTGTACAGAGGCATAAACGCAGCAGTGATAGGATTGGAGAGGTTCGGTGAGCAAATGAAGACCCTTTGAAGTCATATTGCATGGTACCCATTCCACGGGTCTCAACTCTCCAGGTTTAAGGGATTCTTCCTTCAGCTAAAACATGCATGTGGAACCCAGAGTATGATCAACCGTGTGATCGGGAGACGTGTTCAAATATGTCTCCGTTCTCGTCCCGTGGTACTCGGGTGCAACATTCCAGAAGCTTTACTAACACTCTCCCGACTTGGAGAGTCAGTGCCTTTAACCTCCTGTTTGGCCCAGTTTGCAATTTCTGCGGAAGATGAACAGGAATAGGGAGAACCAATGAGAGACTAGCTGGAGGTGTCTGGACGGGCAAATTTAACTCTCATTTCCCACCAGGAAGAGGAATTAACCAAAGGCTCAGCGTGCCATGCCGGAACCACATTAGGGCCTGAAGCAATCCTGCGGTGTTGCGGCCAGCTCACAAGAAAGCGAGTTGAAGAAAGGAGCTCAGGGGCACTGTAATTCACAAACCTGCAGAGTTATAAATGACAGCTATCGTCCAAAAATATACTGAAGTAAGGCTGCCAAGAGGACTTGAAAGCGGGGCAGAATTGCAGGAAACCGATTTCAGGAGGTAGACTGGAATTGCATTGAAAGCATAGGAAAAGAGGCAGAACGTCCACAATGATGCACTTGGCCAAAAAGGGCGTATGCGTTTTTTCCTGAATATATTCAGGAAAAAATGCATACGCCCTTTTTGGCCAACCAAGCAAGCTTGCAAAGGAAATCTGCACTACAATGAAGTCTCACTTCCCCCCGGTCAAAAGGGCCATCTGAAAAAAGTGTAAAATCCAGAAAGGCAGGACAGGCCATGGAGAACTGGGAGCCTTGTTATGCTGATGGGCGGGATGTAAATTGCCAACAGCCACTCGGGAGAAGTGTATGGTGTTTCCTGAAACATCTAAAAAGCAAAGCAACAGAGCCTAGGGCACTTCCACTTATGGTCCTATAGCTTAGGGAAATGAAAATCAAAAAGACACAGCCACCCCAAAGTTTGGGACGCCTCTGTTTACAAGAACCTCGTTTACGGTACAAGTTCAATATCGCAGAAAGTGAAAAATGGATGAAGAAGTTGTGGTACTTACGTACAATGCAATATCACTCAGCAATGACATCTATGTCATCAGGCCCATAGCAGCATAATGAGTGGATTCAGGTATGATGATTGTAACTGAAATAAGTCACACAGAAAAAGAAACATCATAAGATATCACTAATACACGGAATGTAAACTTGGCTACACAGGAACTGGATTACCAAACAGAACAGGGTCTCAAATTTAGAAAACCAACTTATGCTTGCTTAAGGGGAAAGGTGAGTTGGGGTGCTGCATAAAACCAGAGATTGAAATGAGCACAGATAAAGTTCCTTAAGCCAAATATGGAATAGACAAGAGCTACTCCTTGCTCAACGAAATGGACTCAACACCCCATATTAAAGGCCTAAGAATGTACCTGACTAGTCAGTATCTTAAAACCTATGGATTGCTATGTCTCCGAAAGAGAATCAAGCGTGTGTACAGGGGCATAAACGCAGCAGTGATAGGATTGGAGAGGTTCGGTGAGCAAATGAAGACCCTTTGAAGTCATATTGCATGGTACCCATTCCACGGGTCTCAACTCTCCAGGTTTAAGGGATTCTTCCTTCAGCTAAAACATGCATGTGGAACCCAGAGTATGATCAACCGTGTGATCGGGAGACGTGTTCAAATATGTCTCCGTTCTCGTCCCCTGGTACTCGGGTGCAACATTCCAGACGCTTTACTAACACTCTCCCGACTTGGAGAGTCAGTGCCTTTAACCTCCTGTTTGGCCCAGTTTGCAATTTCTGTGGAAGATGAACAGGAATAGGGAGAACCAATGAGAGACTAGCTGGAGGTGTCTGGACGGGCAAATTTAACTCTCATTTCCCACCAGGAAGAGGAATTAACCAAAGGCTCAGCGTGCCGTGCCGGAACCAGATTAGGGCCTGAAGCAATCCTGCGGTGTTGCGGCCAGCTCACAAGAAAGCGAGTTGAAGAAAGGAGCTCAGGGGCACTGTAATTCACAAACCTGCAGAGTTATAAATGACAGCTATCGTCCAAAAATATACTGAAGTAAGGCTGCCAAGAGGACTTGAAAGCGGGGCCGAATTGCAGGAAACCGATTTCAGGAGGTAGACTGGAATTGCATTGAAAGCATAGGAAAAGAGGCAGAACGTCCACAATGATGCACTTGGCCAAAAAGGGCGTATGCGTTTTTTCCTGAATATATTCAGGAAAAAACGCATACGCCCTTTTTGGCCAACCAAGCAAGCTTGCAAAGGAAATCTGCACTACAATGAAGTCTCACTTCCCCCCGGTCAAAAGGGCCATCTGAAAAAAGTGTAAAATCCAGAAAGGCAGGACAGGCCATGGAGAACTGGGAGCCTTGTTATGCTGATGGGCGGGATGTAAATTGCCAACAGCCACTCGGGAGAAGTGTATGGTGTTTCCTGAAACATCTAAAAAGCAAAGCAACAGAGCCTAGGGCACTTCCACTTATGGTCCTATAGCTTAGGGAAATGAAAATCAAAAAGACACAGCCGCCCCAAAGTTTGGGACGGCTCTGTTTACAAGAACCTCGTTTACGGTACAAGTTCAATATCGCAGAAAGTGAAAAATGGATGAAGAAGTTGTGGTACTTACGTACAATG
Source organism: Globicephala melas (assembly GCF_963455315.2). NCBI lineage: Eukaryota > Metazoa > Chordata > Mammalia > Artiodactyla > Delphinidae > Globicephala > Globicephala melas. Next base: position 143,715 of record NW_027207676.1, on the reverse strand, counting down.
CAATATCACTCAGCAATGACATCTATGTCATCAGGCCCGTAGCAGCATAATGAGTGGATTCAGGTATGATGATTCTAACTGAAAGAAGTCACACAGAAAAAGAAACATCATAAGATATCACTAATACACGGAATGTAAACTTGGCTACACAGGAACTGGATTACAAAACAGAACAGGGTCTCAAATTTAGAAAACCAACTTATGCTTGCTTAAGGGGAAAGGTGAGTTGAGGTGCTGCATAAAACCAGAGATTGAAATGAGCACAGATAAAGTTCCTTAAGCCAAATATGGAATAGACAAGAGCTACTCCTTGCTCAACGAAATGGACTCAACACCCCATATTAAACGCCTAAGAATGTACCTGACTAGTCAGTATCTTAAAACCTATGGATTGCTATGTCTCCGAAAGAGAATCAAGCGTGTGTACAGGGGCATAAACGCAGCAGTGATAGGATTGGAGAGGTTCGGTGAGCAAATGAAGACCCTTTGAAGTCATATTGCATGGTACCCATTCCACGGGTCTCAACTCTCCAGGTTTAAGGGATTCTTCCTTCAGCTAAAACATGCATGTGGAACCCAGAGTATGATCAACCGTGTGATCGGGAGACGTGTTCAAATATGTCTCCGTTCTCGTCCCCTGGTACTCGGGTGCAACATTCCAGACGCTTTACTAACACTCTCCCGACTTGGAGAGTCAGTGCCTTTAACCTCCTGTTTGGCCCAGTTTGCAATTTCTGCGGAAGATGAACAGGAATAGGGAGAACCAATGAGAGACTAGCTGGAGGTGTCTGGACGGGCAAATTTAACTCTCATTTCCCACCAGGAAGAGGAATTAACCAAAGGCTCAGCATGCCGTGCCGGAACCAGATTAGGGCCTGAAGCAATCCTGCGGTGTTGCGGCCAGCTCACAAGAAAGCGAGTTGAAGAAAGGAGCTCAGGGGCACTGTAATTCACAAACCTGCAGAGTTATAAATGACAGCTATCGTCCAAAAATATACTGAAGTAAGGCTGCCAAGAGGACTTGAAAGCGGGGCAGAATTGCAGGAAACCGATTTCAGGAGGTAGACTGGAATTGCATTGAAAGCATAGGAAAAGAGGCAGAACGTCCACAATGATGCACTTGGCCAAAAAGGGCGTATGCGTTTTTTCCTGAATATATTCAGGAGAAAACGCATACGCCCTTTTTGGCCAACCAAGCAAGCTTGCAAAGGAAATCTGCACTACAATGAAGTCTCACTTCCCCCCGGTCAAAAGGGCCATCTGAAAAAAGTGTAAAATCCAGAAAGGCAGGACAGGCCATGGAGAACTGGGAGCCTTGTTATGCTGATGGGCGGGATGTAAATTGCCAACAGCCACTCGGGAGAAGTGTATGGTGTTTCCTGAAACATCTAAAAAGCAAAGCAACAGAGCCTAGGGCACTTCCACTTATGGTCCTATAGCTTAGGGAAATGAAAATCAAAAAGACACAGCCACCCCAAAGTTTGGGACGGCTCTGTTTACAAGAACCTCGTTTACGGTACAAGTTCAATATCGCAGAAAGTGAAAAATGGATGAAGAAGTTGTGGTACTTACGTACAATGCAATATCACTCAGCAATGACATCTATGTCATCAGGCCCGTAGCAGCATAATGAGTGGATTCAGGTATGATGATTCTAACTGAAAGAAGTCACACAGAAAAAGAAACATCATAAGACATCACTAATACACGGAATGTAAACTTGGCTACACAGGAACTGGATTACCAAACAGAACAGGGTCTCAAATTTAGAAAACCAACTTATGCTTGCTTAAGGGGAAAGGTGAGTTGGGGTGCTGCATAAAACCAGAGATTGAAATGAGCACAGATAAAGTTCCTTAAGCCAAATATGGAATAGACAAGAGCTACTCCTTGCTCAACGAAATGGACTCAACACCCCATATTAAACGCCTAAGAATGTACCTGACTAGTAAGTATCTTAAAACCTATGGATTGCTATGTCTCCGAAAGAGAATCAAGCGTGTGTACAGGGGCATAAACGCAGCAGTGATAGGATTGGAGAGGTTCGGTGAGCTAATGAAGACCCTTTGAAGTCGTATTGCATGGTACCCATTCCACGGGTCTCAACTCTCCAGGTTTAAGGGATTCTTCCTTCAGCTAAAACATGCATGTGGAACCCAGAGTATGATCAACCGTGTGATCGGGAGACGTGTTCAAATATGTCTCCGTTCTCGTCCCCTGGTACTCGGGTGCAACATTCCAGACGCTTTACTAACACTCTCCCGACTTGGAGAGTCAGTGCCTTTAACCTCCTGTTTGGCCCAGTTTGCAATTTCTGCGGAAGATGAACAGGAATAGGGAGAACCAATGAGAGACTAGCTGGAGGTGTCTGGACGGGCAAATTTAACTCTCATTTCCCACCAGGAAGAGGAATTAACCAAAGGCTCAGCGTGCCGTGCCGGAACCACATTAGGGCCTGAAGCAATCCTGCGGTGTTGCGGCCAGCTCACAAGAAAGCGAGTTGAAGAAAGGAGCTCAGGGGCACTGTAATTCACAAACCTGCAGAGTTATAAATGACAGCTATCGTCCAAAAATATACTGAAGTAAGGCTGCCAAGAGGACTTGAAAGCGGGGCAGAATTGCAGGAAACCGATTTCAGGAGGTAGACTGGAATTGCATTGAAAGCATAGGAAAAGAGGCAGAACGTCCACAATGATGCACTTGGCCAAAAAGGGCGTATGCGTTTTTTCCTGAATATATTCAGGAAAAAATGCATACGCCCTTTTTGGCCAACCAAGCAAGCTTGCAAAGGAAATCTGCACTACAATGAAGTCTCACTTCCCCCCGGTCAAAAGGGCCATCTGAAAAAAGTGTAAAATCCAGAAAGGCAGGACAGGCCATGGAGAACTGGGAGCCTTGTTATGCTGATGGGCGGGATGTAAATTGCCAACAGCCACTCGGGAGAAGTGTATGGTGTTTCCTGAAACATCTAAAAAGCAAAGCAACAGAGCCTAGGGCACTTCCACTTATGGTCCTATAGCTTAGGGAAATGAAAATCAAAAAGACACAGCCACCCCAAAGTTTGGGACGGCTCTGTTTACAAGAACCTCGTTTACGGTACAAGTTCAATATCGCAGAAAGTGAAAAATGGATGAAGAAGTTGTGGTACTTACGTACAATGCAATATCACTCAGCAATGACATCTATGTCATCAGGCCCGTAGCAGCATAATGAGTGGATTCAGGTATGATGATTGTAACTGAAAGAAGTCACACAGAAAAAGAAACATCATAAGATATCACTAATACACGGAATGTAAACTTGGCTACACAGGAACTGGATTACCAAACAGAACAGGGTCTCAAATTTAGAAAACCAACTTATGCTTGCTTAAGGGGAAAGGTGAGTTGGGGTGCTGCATAAAACCAGAGATTGAAATGAGCACAGATAAAGTTCCTTAAGCCAAATATGGAATAGACAAGAGCTACTCCTTGCTCAACGAAATGGACTCAACACCCCATATTAAAGGCCTAAGAATGTACCTGACTAGTCAGTATCTTAAAACCTATGGATTGCTATGTCTCCGAAAGAGAATCAAGCGTGTGTACAGGGGCATAAACGCAGCAGTGATAGGATTGGAGAGGTTCGGTGAGCAAATGAAGACCCTTTGAAGTCATATTGCATGGTACCCATTCCACGGGTCTCAACTCTCCAGGTTTAAGGGATTCTTCCTTCAGCTAAAACATGCATGTGGAACCCAGAGTATGATCAACCGTGTGATCGGGAGACGTGTTCAAATATGTCTCCGTTCTCGTCCCCTGGTACTCGGGTGCAACATTCCAGACGCTTTACTAACACTCTCCCGACTTGGAGAGTCAGTGCCTTTAACCTCCTGTTTGGCCCAGTTTGCAATTTCTGCGGAAGATGAACAGGAATAGGGAGAACCAATGAGAGACTAGCTGGAGGTGTCTGGACGGGCAAATTTAACTCTCATTTCCCACCAGGAAGAGGAATTAACCAAAGGCTCAGCGTGCCGTGCCGGAACCAGATTAGGGCCTGAAGCAATCCTGCGGTGTTGCGGCCAGCTCACAAGAAAGCGAGTTGAAGAAAGGAGCTCAGGGGCACTGTAATTCACAAACCTGCAGAGTTATAAATGACAGCTATCGTCCAAAAATATACTGAAGTAAGGCTGCCAAGAGGACTTGAAAGCGGGGCCGAATTGCAGGAAACCGATTTCAGGAGGGAGACTGGAATTGCATTGAAAGCATAGGAAAAGAGGCAGAACGTCCACAATGATGCACTTGGCCAAAAAGGGCGTATGCGTTTTTTCCTGAATATATTCAGGAAAAAACGCATACGCCCTTTTTGGCCAACCAAGCAAGCTTGCAAAGGAAATCTGCACTACAATGAAGTCTCACTTCCCGCCGGTCAAAAGGGCCATCTGAAAAAAGTGTAAAATCCAGAAAGGCAGGACAGGCCATGGAGAACTGGGAGCCTTGTTATGCTGATGGGCGGCATGTAAATTGCCAACAGCCACTCGGGAGAAGTGTATGGTGTTTCCTGAAACATCTAAAAAGCAAAGCAACAGAGCCTAGGGCACTTCCACTTATGGTCCTATAGCTTAGGGAAATGAAAATCAAAAAGACACAGCCGCCCCAAAGTTTGGGACGGCTCTGTTTACAAGAACCTCGTTTACGGTACAAGTTCAATATCGCAGAAAGTGAAAAATGGATGAAGAAGTTGTGGTACTTACGTACAATGCAATATCACTCAGCAATGACATCTATGTCATCAGGCCCGTAGCAGCATAATGAGTGGATTCAGGTATGATGATTCTAACTGAAAGAAGTCACACAGAAAAAGAAACATCATAAGATATCACTAATACACGGAATGTAAACTTGGCTACACAGGAACTGGATTACAAAACAGAACAGGGTCTCAAATTTAGAAAACCAACTTATGCTTGCTTAAGGGGAAAGGTGAGTTGAGGTGCTGCATAAAACCAGAGATTGAAATGAGCACAGATAAAGTTCCTTAAGCCAAATATGGAATAGACAAGAGCTACTCCTTGCTCAACGAAATGGACTCAACACCCCATATTAAACGCCTAAGAATGTACCTGACTAGTAAGTATCTTAAAACCTATGGATTGCTATGTCTCCGAAAGAGAATCAAGCGTGTGTACAGGGGCATAAACGCAGCAGTGATAGGATTGGAGAGGTTCGGTGAGCAAATGAAGACCCTTTGAAGTCATATTGCATGGTACCCATTCCACGGGTCTCAACTCTCCAGGTTTAAGGGATTCTTCCTTCAGCTAAAACATGCATGTGGAACCCAGAGTATGATCAACCGTGTGATCGGGAGACGTGTTCAAATATGTCTCCGTTCTCGTCCCCTGGTACTCGGGTGCAACATTCCAGACGCTTTACTAACACTCTCCCGACTTGGAGAGTCAGTGCCTTTAACCTCCTGTTTGGCCCAGTTTGCAATTTCTGCGGAAGATGAACAGGAATAGGGAGAACCAATGAGAGACTAGCTGGAGGTGTCTGGATGGGCAAATTTAACTCTCATTTCCCACCAGGAAGAGGAATTAACCAAAGGCTCAGCGTGCCGTGCCGGAACCAGATTAGGGCCTGAAGCAATCCTGCGGTGTTGCGGCCAGCTCACAAGAAAGCGAGTTGAAGAAAGGAGCTCAGGGGCACTGTAATTCACAAACCTGCAGAGTTATAAATGACAGCTATCGTCCAAAAATATACTGAAGTAAGGCTGCCAAGAGGACTTGAAAGCGGGGCAGAATTTCAGGAAACCGATTTCAGGAGGTAGACTGGAATTGCATTGAAAGCATAGGAAAAGAGGCAGAACGTCCACAATGATGCACTTGGCCAAAAAGGGCGTATGCGTTTTTTCCTGAATATATTCAGGAAAAAACGCATACGCCCTTTTTGGCCAACCAAGCAAGCTTGCAAAGGAAATCTGCACTACAATGAAGTCTCACTTCCCCCCGGTCAAAAGGGCCATCTGAAAAAAGTGTAAAATCCAGAAAGGCAGGACAGGCCATGGAGAACTGGGAGCCTTGTTATGCTGATGGGCGGGATGTAAATTGCCAACAGCCACTCGGGAGAAGTGTATGGTGTTTCCTGAAACATCTAAAAAGCAAAGCAACAGAGCCTAGGGCACTTCCACTTATGGTCCTATAGCTTAGGGAAATGAAAATCAAAAAGACACAGACGCCCCAAAGTTTGGGACGGCTCTGTTTACAAGAACCTCGTTTACGGTACAAGTTCAATATCGCAGAAAGTGAAAAATGGATGAAGAAGTTGTGGTACTTACGTACAATGCAATATCACTCAGCAATGACATCTATGTCATCAGGCCCGTAGCAGCATAATGAGTGGATTCAGGTATGATGATTCTAACTGAAAGAAGTCACACAGAAAAAGAAACATCATAAGATATCACTAATACACGGAATGTAAACTTGGCTACACAGGAACTGGATTACAAAACAGAACAGGGTCTCAAATTGAGAAAACCAACTTATGCTTGCTTAAGGGGAAAGGTGAGTTGGGGTGCTGCATAAAACCAGAGATTGAAATGAGCACAGATAAAGTTCCTTAAGCCAAATATGGAATAGACAAGAGCTACTCCTTGCTCAACGAAATGGACTCAACACCCCATATTAAACGCCTAAGAATGTACCTGACTAGTAAGTATCTTAAAACCTATGGATTGCTATGTCTCCGAAAGAGAATCAAGCGTGTGTACAGGGGCATAAACGCAGCAGTGATAGGATTGGAGAGGTTCGGTGAGCAAATGAAGACCCTTTGAAGTCATATTGCATGGTACCCATTCCACGGGTCTCAACTCTCCAGGTTTAAGGGATTCTTCCTTCAGCTAAAACATGCATGTGGAACCCAGAGTATGATCAACCGTGTGATCGGGAGACGTGTTCAAATATGTCTCCGTTCTCGTCCCCTGGTACTCGGGTGCAACATTCCAGACGCTTTACTAACACTCTCCCGACTTGGAGAGTCAGTGCCTTTAACCTCCTGTTTGGCCCAGTTTGCAATTTCTGCGGAAGATGAACAGGAATAGGGAGAACCAATGAGAGACTAGCTGGAGGTGTCTGGATGGGCAAATTTAACTCTCATTTCCCACCAGGAAGAGGAATTAACCAAAGGCTCAGCGTGCCGTGCCGGAACCACATTAGGGCCTGAAGCAATCCTGCGGTGTTGCGGCCAGCTCACAAGAAAGCGAGTTGAAGAAAGGAGCTCAGGGGCACTGTAATTCACAAACCTGCAGAGTTATAAATGACAGCTATCGTCCAAAAATATACTGAAGTAAGGCTGCCAAGAGGACTTGAAAGCGGGGCAGAATTGCAGGAAACCGATTTCAGGAGGTAGACTGGAATTGCATTGAAAGCATAGGAAAAGAGGCAGAACGTCCACAATGATGCACTTGGCCAAAAAGGGCGTATGCGTTTTTTCCTGAATATATTCAGGAAAAAACGCATACGCCCTTTTTGGCCAACCAAGCAAGCTTGCAAAGGAAATCTGCACTACAATGAAGTCTCACTTCCCCCCGGTCAAAAGGGCCATCTGAAAAAAGTGTAAAATCCAGAAAGGCAGGACAGGCCATGGAGAACTGGGAGCCTTGTTATGCTGATGGGCGGGATGTAAATTGCCAACAGCCACTCGGGAGAAGTGTATGGTGTTTCCTGAAACATCTAAAAAGCAAAGCAACAGAGCCTAGGGCACTTCCACTTATGGTCCTATAGCTTAGGGAAATGAAAATCAAAAAGACACAGCCACCCCAAAGTTTGGGACGGCTCTGTTTACAAGAACCTCGTTTACGGTACAAGTTCAATATCGCAGAAAGTGAAAAATGGATGAAGAAGCTGTGGTACTTACGTACAATGCAATATCACTCAGCAATGATATCTATGTCATCAGCCCGTAGCAGCATAATGAGTGGATTCAGGTATGATGATTCTAACTGAAAGAAGTCACACAGAAAAAGAAACATCATAAGATATCACTAATACACGGAATGTAAACTTGGCTACACAGGAACTGGATTACAAAACAGAACAGGGTCTCAAATTGAGAAAACCAACTTATGCTTGCTTAAGGGGAAAGGTGAGTTGGGGTGCTGCATAAAACCAGAGATTGAAATGAGCACAGATAAAGTTCCTTAAGCCAAATATGGAATAGACAAGAGCTACTCCTTGCTCAACGAAATGGACTCAACACCCCATATTAAACGCCTAAGAATGTACCTGACTAGTAAGTATCTTAAAACCTATGGATTGCTATGTCTCCGAAAGAGAATCAAGCGTGTGCACAGGGGCATAAACGCAGCAGTGATAGGATTGGAGAGGTTCGGTGAGCAAATGAAGACCCTTTGAAGTCATATTGCATGGTACCCATTCCACGGGTCTCAACTCTCCAGGTTTAAGGGATTCTTCCTTCAGCTAAAACATGCATGTGGAACCCAGAGTATGATCAACCGTGTGATCGGGAGACGTGTTCAAATATGTCTCCGTTCTCGTCCCCTGGTACTCGGGTGCAACATTCCAGACGCTTTACTAACACTCTCCCGACTTGGAGAGTCAGTGCCTTTAACCTCCTGTTTGGCCCAGTTTGCAATTTCTGCGGAAGATGAACAGGAATAGGGAGAACCAATGAGAGACTAGCTGGAGGTGTCTGGACGGGCAAATTTAACTCTCATTTCCCACCAGGAAGAGGAATTAACCAAAGGCTCAGCGTGCCGTGCCGGAACCAGATTAGGGCCTGAAGCAATCCTGCGGTGTTGCGGCCAGCTCACAAGAAAGCTAGTTGAAGAAAGGAGCTCAGGGGCACTGTAATTCACAAACCTGCAGAGTTATAAATGACAGCTATCGTCCAAAAATATACTGAAGTAAGGGTGCCAAGAGGACTTGAAATCGGGGCAGAATTGCAGGAAACCGATTTCAGGAGGTAGACTGGAATTGCATTGAAAGCATAGGAAAAGAGGCAGAACGTCCACAATGATGCACTTGGCCAAAAAGGGCGTATGCGTTTTTTCCTGAATATATTCAGGAAAAAACGCATACGCCCTTTTTGGCCAACCAAGCAAGCTTGCAAAGGAAATCTGCACTACAATGAAGTCTCACTTCCCCCCGGTCAAAAGGGCCATCTGAAAAAAGTGTAAAATCCAGAAAGGCAGGACAGGCCATGGAGAACTGTGAGCCTTGTAATGCTGATGGGCGGGATGTAAATTGCCAACAGCCACTCGGGAAAAGTGTATGGTGTTTCCTGAAACATCTAAAAAACAAAGCAACAGGGCCTAGGGCACTTCCACTTATGGTCCTATAGCTTAGGGAAATGAAAATCAAAAAGACACAGCCACCCCAAAGTTTGGGACGGCTCTGTTTACAAGAACCTCGTTTACGGTACAAGTTCAATATCGCAGAAAGTGAAAAATGGATGAAGAAGTTGTGGTACTTACGTACAATGCAATATCACTCAGCAATGACATCTATGTCATCAGGCCCGTAGCAGCATAATGAGTGGATTCAGGTATGATGATTCTAACTGAAAGAAGTCACACAGAAAAAGAAACATCATAAGATATCACTAATACACGGAATGTAAACTTGGCTACACAGGAACTGGATTACCAAACAGAACAGGGTCTCAAATTTAGAAAACCAACTTATGCTTGCTTAAGGGGAAAGGTGAGTTGGGGTGCTGCATAAAACCAGAGATTGAAATGAGCACAGATAAAGTTCCTTAAGCCAAATATGGAATAGACAAGAGCTACTCCTTGCTCAACGAAATGGACTCAACACCCCATATTAAACGCCTAAGAATGTACCTGACTAGTCAGTATCTTAAAACCTATGGATTGCTATGTCTCCGAAAGAGAATCAAGCGTGTGTACAGGGGCATAAACGCAGCAGTGATAGGATTGGAGAGGTTCGGTGAGCAAATGAAGACCCTTTGAAGTCATATTGCATGGTACCCATTCCACGGGTCTCAACTCTCCAGGTTTAAGGGATTCTTCCTTCAGCTAAAACATGCATGTGGAACCCAGAGTATGATCAACCGTGTGATCGGGAGACGTGTTCAAATATGTCTCCGTTCTCGTCCCCTGGTACTCGGGTGCAACATTCCAGACGCTTTACTAACACTCTCCCGACTTGGAGAGTCAGTGCCTTTAACCTCCTGTTTGGCCCAGTTTGCAATTTCTGCGGAAGATGAACAGGAATAGGGAGAACCAATGAGAGACTAGCTGGAGGTGTCTGGATGGGCAAATTTAACTCTCATTTCCCACCAGGAAGAGGAATTAACCAAAGGCTCAGCGTGCCGTACCGGAACCAGATTAGGGCCTGAAGCAATCCTGCGGTGTTGCGGCCAGCTCACAAGAAAGCGAGTTGAAGAAAGGAGCTCAGGGGCACTGTAATTCACAAACCTGCAGAGTTATAAATGACAGCTATCGTCCAAAAATATACTGAAGTAAGGCTGCCAAGAGGACTTGAAAGCGGGGCAGAATTGCAGGAAACCGATTTCAGGAGGTAGACTGGAATTGCATTGAAAGCATAGGAAAAGAGGCAGAACGTCCACAATGATGCACTTGGCCAAAAAGGGCGTATGCGTTTTTTCCTGAATATATTCAGGAAAAAACGCATACGCCCTTTTTGGCCAACCAAGCAAGCTTGCAAAGGAAATCTGCACTACAATGAAGTCTCACTTCCCCCCGGTCAAAAGGGCCATCTGAAAAAAGTGTAAAATCCAGAAAGGCAGGACAGGCCATGGAGAACTGGGAGCATTGTTATGCTGATGGGCGGGATGTAAATTGCCAACAGCCACTCTGGAGAAGTGTATGGTGTTTCCTGAAACATCTAAAAAGCAAAGCAACAGTGCCTAGGGCACTTCCACTTATGGTCCTATAGTTTAGGGAAATGAAAATCAAAAAGACACAGCCGCCCCAAAGTTTGGGACGGCTCTGTTTACAAGAACCTCGTTTACGGTACAAGTTCAATATCGCAGAAAGTGAAAAATGGATGAAGAAGTTGTGGTACATACGTACAATGCAATATCACTCAGCAATGACATCTATGTCATCAGGCCCGTAGCAGCATAATGAGTGGATTCAGGTATGATGATTCTAACTGAAAGAAGTCACACAGAAAAAGAAACATCATAAGATATCACTAATACACGGAATGTAAACTTGGCTACACAGGAACTGGATTACAAAACAGAACAGGGTCTCAAATTTAGAAAACCAACTTATGCTTGCTTAAGGGGAAAGGTGAGTTGGGGTGCTGCATAAAACCAGAGATTGAAATGAGCACAGATAAAGTTCCTTAAGCCAAATATGGAATAGACAAGAGCTACTCCTTGCTCAACGAAATGGACTCAACACCCCATATTAAACGCCTAAGAATGTACCTGACTAGTAAGTATCTTAAAACCTATGGATTGCTATGTCTCCGAAAGAGAATCAAGCGTGTGTACAGGGGCATAAACGCAGCAGTGATAGGATTGGAGAGGTTCGGTGAGCAAATGAAGACCCTTTGAAGTCATATTGCATGGTACCCATTCCACGGGTCTCAACTCTCCAGGTTTAAGGGATTCTTCCTTCAGCTAAAACATGCATGTGGAACCCAGAGTATGATCAACCGTGTGATCGGGAGACGTGTTCAAATATGTCTCCGTTCTCGTCCCCTGGTACTCGGGTGCAACATTCCAGACGCTTTACTAACACTCTCCCGACTTGGAGAGTCAGTGCCTTTAACATCCTGTTTGGCCCAGTTTGCAATTTCTGCGGAAGATGAACAGGAATAGGGAGAACCAATGAGAGACTAGCTGGAGGTGTCTGGACGGGCAAATTTAACTCTCATTTCCCACCAGGAAGAGGAATTAACCAAAGGCTCAGCGTGCCGTGCCGGAACCACATTAGGGCCTGAAGCAATCCTGCGGTGTTGCGGCCAGCTCACAAGAAAGCGAGTTGAAGAAAGGAGCTCAGGGGCACTGTAATTCACAAACCTGCAGAGTTATAAATGACAGCTATCGTCCAAAAATATACTGAAGTAAGGCTGCCAAGAGGACTTGAAAGCGGGGCAGAATTGCAGGAAACCGATTTCAGGAGGTAGACTGGAATTGCATTGAAAGCATAGGAAAAGAGGCAGAACGTCCACAATGATGCACTTGGCCAAAAAGGGCGTATGCGTTTTTTCCTGAATATATTCAGGAAAAAACGCATACGCCCTTTTTGGCCAACCAAGCAAGCTTGCAAAGGAAATCTGCACTACAATGAAGTCTCACTTTCCCCCGGTCAAAAGGGCCATCTGAAAAAAGTGTAAAATCCAGAAAGGCAGGACAGGCCATGGAGAACTGAGAGCCTTGTTATGCTGATGGGCGGGATGTAAATTGCCAACAGCCACTCGGGAGAAGTGTATGGTGTTTCCTGAAACATCTAAAAAGCAAAGCAACAGAGCCTAGGGCACTTCCACTTATGGTCCTATAGCTTAGGGAAATGAAAATCAAAAAGACACAGCCACCCAAAGTTTGGGACGGCTCTGTTTACAAGAACCTCGTTTAGGGTACAAGTTCAATATCGCAGAAAGTGAAAAATGGATGAAGAAGTTGTGGTACTTACGTACAATGCAATATCACTCAGCAATGACATCTATGTCATCAGGCCCGTAGCAGCATAATGAGTGGATTCAGGTATGATGATTCTAACTGAAAGAAGTCACACAGAAAAAGAAACATCATAAGATATCACTAATACACGGAATGTAAACTTGGCTACACAGGAACTGGATTACAAAACAGAACAGGGTCTCAAATTTAGAAAACCAAATTATGCTTGCTTAAGGGGAAAGGTGAGTTGGGGTGCTGCATAAAACCAGAGATTGAAATGAGCACAGATAAAGTTCCTTAAGCCAAATATGGAATAGACAAGAGCTACTCCTTGCTCAACGAAATGGACTCAACACCCCATATTAAACGCCTAAGAATGTACCTGACTAGTAAGTATCTTAAAACCTATGGATTGCTATGTCTCCCGAAGAGAATCAAGCGTGTGTACAGGGGCATAAACGCAGCAGTGATAGGATTGGAGAGGTTCGGTGAGCAAATGAAGACCCTTTGAAGTCATATTGCATGGTACCCATTCCACGGGTCTCAACTCTCCAGGTTTAAGGGATTCTTCCTTCAGCTAAAACATGCATGTGGAACCCAGAGTATGATCAACCGTGTGATCGGGAGACGTGTTCAAATATGTCTCCGTTCTCGTCCCCTGGTACTCGGGTGCAACATTCCAGACGCTTTACTAACACTCTCCCGACTTGGAGAGTCAGTGCCTTTAACCTCCTGTTTGGCCCAGTTTGCAATTTCTGCGGAAGATGAACAGGAATAGGGAGAACCAATGAGAGACTAGCTGGAGGTGTCTGGACGGGCAAATTTAACTCTCATTTCCCACCAGGAAGAGGAATTAACCAAAGGCTCAGCGTGCCGTGCCGGAACCAGATTAGGGCCTGAAGCAATCCTGCGGTGTTGCGGCCAGCTCACAAGAAAGCGAGTTGAAGAAAGGAGCTCAGGGGCACTGTAATTCACAAACCTGCAGAGTTATAAATGACAGCTATCGTCCAAAAATATACTGAAGTAAGGCTGCCAAGAGGACTTGAAAGCGGGGCAGAATTGCAGGAAACCGATTTCAGGAGGTAGACTGGAATTGCATTGAAAGCATAGGAAAAGAGGCAGAACGTCCACAATGATGCACTTGGCCAAAAAGGGCGTATGCGTTTTTTCCTGAATATATTCAGGAAAAAACGCATACGCCCTTTTTGGCCAACCAAGCAAGCTTGCAAAGGAAATCTGCACTACAATGAAGTCTCACTTCCCCCCGGTCAAAAGGGCCATCTGAAAAAAGGGTAAAATCCAGAAAGGCAGGACAGGCCATGGAGAACTGGGAGCCTTGTTATGCTGATGGGCGGGATGTAAATTGCCAACAGCCACTCGGGAGAAGTGTATGGTGTTTCCTGAAACATCTAAAAAGCAAAGCAACAGAGCCTAGGGCACTTCCACTTATGGTCCTATAGCTTAGGGAAATGAAAATCAAAAAGACACAGCCACCCCAAAGTTTGGGACGGCTCTGTTTACAAGAACCTCGTTTACGGTACAAGTTCAATATCGCAGAAAGTGAAAAATGGATGAAGAAGCTGTGGTACTTACGTACAATGCAATATCACTCAGCAATGACATATATGTCATCAGCCCGTAGCAGCATAATGAGTGGATTCAGGTATGATGATTCTAACTGAAAGAAGTCACACAGAAAAAGAAACATCATAAGATATCACTAATACACGGAATGTAAACTTGGCTACACAGGAACTGGATTACAAAACAGAACAGGGTCTCAAATTGAGAAAACCAACTTATGCTTGCTTAAGGGGAAAGGTGAGTTGGGGTGCTGCATAAAACCAGAGATTGAAATGAGCACAGATAAAGTTCCTTAAGCCAAATATGGAATAGACAAGAGCTACTCCTTGCTCAACGAAATGGACTCAACACCCCATATTAAACGCCTAAGAATGTACCTGACTAGTAAGTATCTTAAAACCTATGGATTGCTATGTCTCCCGAAGAGAATCAAGCGTGTGTACAGGGGCATAAACGCAGCAGTGATAGGATTGGAGAGGTTCGGTGAGCTAATGAAGACCCTTTGAAGTCATATTGCATGGTACCCATTCCACGGGTCTCAACTCTCCAGGTTTAAGGGATTCTTCCTTCAGCTAAAACATGCATGTGGAACCCACAGTATGATCAACCGTGTGATCGGGAGACGTGTTCAAATATGTCTCCGTTCTCGTCCCCTGGTACTCGGGTGCAACATTCCAGACGCTTTACTAACACTCTCCCGACTTGGAGAGTCAGTGCCTTTAACCTCCTGTTTGGCCCAGTTTGCAATTTCTGCAGAAGATGAACAGGAATAGGGAGAACCAATGAGAGACTAGCTGGAGGTGTCTGGACGGGCAAATTTAACTCTCATTTCCCACCAGGAAGAGGAATTAACCAAAGGCTCAGCGTGCCGTGCCGGAACCAGATTAGGGCCTGAAGCAATCCTGCGGTGTTGCGGCCAGCTCACAAGAAAGCGAGTTGAAGAAAGGAGCTCAGGGGCACTGTAATTCACAAACCTGCAGAGTTATAAATGACAGCTATCGTCCAAAAATATACTGAAGTAAGGCTGCCAAGAGGACTTGAAAGCAGGGCAGAATTGCAGGAAACCGATTTCAGGAGGTAGACTGGAATTGCATTGAAAGCATAGGAAAAGAGGCAGAACGTCCACAATGATGCACTTGGCCAAAAAGGGCGTATGCGTTTTTTCCTGAATATATTCAGGAAAAAACGCATACGCCCTTTTTGGCCAACCAAGCAAGCTTGCAAAGGAAATCTGCACTACAATGAAGTCTCACTTCCCCCCGGTCAAAAGGGCCATCTGAAAAAAGTGTAAAATCCAGAAAGGCAGGACAGGCCATGGAGAACTGGGAGCCTTGTTATGCTGATGGGCGGGATGTAAATTGCCAACAGCCACTCGGGAGAAGTGTATGGTGTTTCCTGAAACATCTAAAAAGCAAAGCAACAGAGCCTAGGGCACTTCCACTTATGGTCCTATAGCTTAGGGAAATGAAAATCAAAAAGACACAGCCACCCCAAAGTTTGGGACGGCTCTGTTTACAAGAACCTCGTTTACGGTACAAGTTCAATATCGCAGAAAGTGAAAAATGGATGAAGAAGTTGTGGTACTTACGTACAATGCAATATCACTCAGCAATGACATCTATGTCATCAGGCCCGTAGCAGCATAATGAGTGGATTCAGGTATGATGATTCTAACTGAAAGAAGTCACACAGAAAAAGAAACATCATAAGATATCACTAATACACGGAATGTAAACTTGGCTACACAGGAACTGGATTACAAAACAGAACAGGGTCTCAAATTTAGAAAACCAAATTATGCTTGCTTAAGGGGAAAGGTGAGTTGGGGTGCTGCATAAAACCAGAGATTGAAATGAGCACAGATAAAGTTCCTTAAGCCAAATATGGAATAGACAAGAGCTACTCCTTGCTCAACGAAATGGACTCAACACCCCATATTAAACGCCTAAGAATGTACCTGACTAGTAAGTATCTTAAAACCTATGGATTGCTATGTCTCCCGAAGAGAATCAAGCGTGTGTACAGGGGCATAAACGCAGCAGTGATAGGATTGGAGAGGTTCGGTGAGCAAATGAAGACCCTTTGAAGTCATATTGCATGGTACCCATTCCACGGGTCTCAACTCTCCAGGTTTAAGGGATTCTTCCTTCAGCTAAAACATGCATGTGGAACCCAGAGTATGATCAACCGTGTGATCGGGAGACGTGTTCAAATATGTCTCCGTTCTCGTCCCCTGGTACTCGGGTGCAACATTCCAGACGCTTTACTAACACTCTCCCGACTTGGAGAGTCAGTGCCTTTAACCTCCTGTTTGGCCCAGTTTGCAATTTCTGCGGAAGATGAACAGGAATAGGGAGAACCAATGAGAGACTAGCTGGAGGTGTCTGGACGGGCAAATTTAACTCTCATTTCCCACCAGGAAGAGGAATTAACCAAAGGCTCAGCGTGCCGTGCCGGAACCAGATTAGGGCCTGAAGCAATCCTGCGGTGTTGCGGCCAGCTCACAAGAAAGCGAGTTGAAGAAAGGAGCTCAGGGGCACTGTAATTCACAAACCTGCAGAGTTATAAATGACAGCTATCGTCCAAAAATATACTGAAGTAAGGCTGCCAAGAGGACTTGAAAGCGGGGCAGAATTGCAGGAAACCGATTTCAGGAGGTAGACTGGAATTGCATTGAAAGCATAGGAAAAGAGGCAGAACGTCCACAATGATGCACTTGGCCAAAAAGGGCGTATGCGTTTTTTCCTGAATATATTCAGGAAAAAACGCATACGCCCTTTTTGGCCAACCAAGCAAGCTTGCAAAGGAAATCTGCACTACAATGAAGTCTCACTTCCCCCCGGTCAAAAGGGCCATCTGAAAAAAGGGTAAAATCCAGAAAGGCAGGACAGGCCATGGAGAACTGGGAGCCTTGTTATGCTGATGGGCGGGATGTAAATTGCCAACAGCCACTCGGGAGAAGTGTATGGTGTTTCCTGAAACATCTAAAAAGCAAAGCAACAGAGCCTAGGGCACTTCCACTTATGGTCCTATAGCTTAGGGAAATGAAAATCAAAAAGACACAGCCACCCCAAAGTTTGGGACGGCTCTGTTTACAAGAACCTCGTTTACGGTACAAGTTCAATATCGCAGAAAGTGAAAAATGGATGAAGAAGCTGTGGTACTTACGTACAATGCAATATCACTCAGCAATGACATCTATGTCATCAGCCCGTAGCAGCATAATGAGTGGATTCAGGTATGATGATTCTAACTGAAAGAAGTCACACAGAAAAAGAAACATCATAAGATATCACTAATACACGGAATGTAAACTTGGCTACACAGGAACTGGATTACAAAACAGAACAGGGTCTCAAATTGAGAAAACCAACTTATGCTTGCTTAAGGGGAAAGGTGAGTTGGGGTGCTGCATAAAACCAGAGATTGAAATGAGCACAGATAAAGTTCCTTAAGCCAAATATGGAATAGACAAGAGCTACTCCTTGCTCAACGAAATGGACTCAACACCCCATATTAAACACCTAAGAATGTACCTGACTAGTAAGTATCTTAAAACCTATGGATTGCTATGTCTCCGAAAGAGAATCAAGCGTGTGCACAGGGACATAAACGCAGCAGTGATAGGATTGGAGAGGTTCGGTGAGCAAATGAAGACCCTTTGAAGTCATATTGCATGGTACCCATTCCACGGGTCTCAACTCTCCAGGTTTAAGGGATTCTTCCTTCAGCTAAAACATGCATGTGGAACCCAGAGTATGATCAACCGTGTGATCGGGAGACGTGTTCAAATATGTCTCCATTCTCGTCCCCTGGTACTCGGGTGCAACATTCCAGACGCTTTACTAACACTCTCCCGACTTGGAGAGTCAGTGCCTTTAACCTCCTGTTTGGCCCAGTTTGCAATTTCTGCAGAAGATGAACAGGAATAGGGAGAACCAATGAGAGACTAGCTGGAGGTGTCTGGACAGGCAAATTTAACTCTCATTTCCCACCAGGAAGAGGAGTTAACCAAAGGCTCAGCGTGCCGTGCCGGAACCACATTAGGGCCTGAAGCAATCCTGCGGTGTTGCGGCCAGCTCACAAGAAAGCGAGTTGAAGAAAGGAGCTCAGGGGCACTGTAATTCACAAACCTGCAGAGTTATAAATGACAGCTATCGTCCAAAAATATACTGAAGTAAGGCTGCCAAGAGGACTTGAAAGCGGGGCAGAATTGCAGGAAACCGATTTCAGGAGGTAGACTGGAATTGCATTGAAAGCATAGGAAAAGAGGCAGAACGTCCACAATGATGCACTTGGCCAAAAAGGGCGTATGCGTTTTTTCCTGAATATATTCAGGAAAAAACGCATACGCCCTTTTTGGCCAACCAAGCAAGCTTGCAAAGGAAATCTGCACTAAAATGAAGTCTCACTTCCCCCCGGTCAAAAGGGCCATCTGAAAAAAGTGTAAAATCCAGAAAGGCAGGACAGGCCATGGAGAACTGGGAGCCTTGTTATGCTGATGGGCGGGATGTAAATTGCCAACAGCCACTCGGGAGAAGTGTATGGTGTTTCCTGAAACATCTAAAAAGCAAAGCAACAGAGCCTAGGGCACTTCCACTTATGGTCCTATAGCTTAGGGAAATGAAAATCAAAAAGACACAGCCACCCCAAAGTTTGGGACGGCTCTGTTTACAAGAACCTCGTTTACGGTACAAGTTCAATATCGCAGAAAGTGAAAAATGGATGAAGAAGCTGTGGTACTTACGTACAATGCAATATCACTCAGCAATGACATCTATGTCATCAGGCCCGTAGCAGCATAATGAGTGGATTCAGGTATGATGATTCTAACTGAAAGAAGTCACACAGAAAAAGAAACATCATAAGATATCACTAATACACGGAATGTAAACTTGGCTACACAGGAACTGGATTACCAAACAGAACAGGGTCTCAAATTTAGAAAACCAACTTATGCTTGCTTAAGGGGAAAGGTGAGTTGAGGTGCTGCATAAAACCAGAGATTGAAATGAGCACAGATAAAGTTCCTTAAGCCAAATATGGAATAGACAAGAGCTACTCCTTGCTCAACGAAATGGACTCAACACCCCATATTAAACGCCTAAGAATGTACCTGACTAGTAAGTATCTTAAAACCTATGGATTGCTATGTCTCCGAAAGAAAATCAAGCGTGTGCACAGGGGCATAAACGCAGCAGTGATAGGATTGGAGAGGTTCGGTGAGCTAATGAAGACCCTTTGAAGTCATATTGCATGGTACCCATTCCACGGGTCTCAACTCTCCAGGTTTAAGGGATTCTTCCTTCAGCTAAAACATGCATGTGGAACCCAGAGTATGATCAACCGTGTGATCGGGAGACGTCTTCAAATATGTCTCCGTTCTCGTCCCCTGGTACTCGGGTGCAACATTCCAGACGCTTTACTAACACTCTCCCGACTTGGAGAGTCAGTGCCTTTAACCTCCTGTTTGGCCCAGTTTGCAATTTCTGCGGAAGATGAACAGGAATAGGGAGAACCAATGAGAGACTAGCTGGAGGTGTCTGGACGGGCAAATTTAACTCTCATTTCCCACCAGGAAGAGGAATTAACCAAAGGCTCAGCGTGCCGTGCCGGAACCACATTAGGGCCTGAAGCAATCCTGCGGTGTTGCGGCCAGCTCACAAGAAAGCGAGTTGAAGAAAGGAGCTCAGGGGCACTGTAATTCACAAACCTGCAGAGTTATAAATGACAGCTATCGTCCAAAAATATACTGAAGTAAGGCTGCCAAGAGGACTTGAAAGCGGGGCAGAATTGCAGGAAACCGATTTCAGGAGGTAGACTGGAATTGCATTGAAAGCATAGGAAAAGAGGCAGAACGTCCACAATGATGCACTTGGCCAAAAAGGGCGTATGCGTTTTTTCCTGAATATATTCAGGAAAAAACGCATACGCCCTTTTTGGCCAACCAAGCAAGCTTGCAAAGGAAATCTGCACTACAATGAAGTCTCACTTCCCCCCGGTCAAAAGGGCCATCTGAAAAAAGTGTAAAATCCAGAAAGGCAGGACAGGCCATGGAGAACTGGGAGCCTTGTTATGCTGATGGGCGGGATGTAAATTGCCAACAGCCACTCGGGAGAAGTGTATGGTGTTTCCTGAAACATCTAAAAAGCAAAGCAACAGAGCCTAGGGCACTTCCACTTATGGTCCTATAGCTTAGGGAAATGAAAATCAAAAAGACACAGCCACCCCAAAGTTTGGGACGGCTCTGTTTACAAGAACCTCGTTTACGGTACAAGTTCAATATCGCAGAAAGTGAAAAATGGATGAAGAAGTTGTGGAACTTACGTACAATGCAATATCACTCAGCAATGACATCTATGTCATCAGGCCCGTAGCAGCATAATGAGTGGATTCAGGTACGATGATTCTAACTGAAAGAAATCACACAGAAAATGAAACATCATAAGATATCACTAATACACGGAATGTAAACTTGGCTACACAGGAACTGGATTACCAAACAGAACAGGGTCTCAAATTTAGAAAACCAACTTATGCTTGCTTAAGGGGAAAGGTGAGTTGGGGTGCTGCATAAAACCAGAGATTGAAATGAGCACAGATAAAGTTCCTTAAGCCAAATATGGAATAGACAAGAGCTACTCCTTGCTCAACGAAATGGACTCAACACCCCATATTAAACGCCTAAGAATGTACCTGACTAGTAAGTATCTTAAAACCTATGGATTGCTATGTCTCCGAAAGAGAATCAAGCGTGTGTACAGGGGCATAAACGCAGCAGTGATAGGATTGGAGAGGTTCGGTGAGCTAATGAAGACCCTTTGAAGACATATTGCATGGTACCCATTCCACGGGTCTCAACTCTCCAGGTTTAAGGGATTCTTCCTTCAGCTAAAACATGCATGTGGAACCCAGAGTATGATCAACCGTGTGATCGGGAGACGTGTTCAAATATGTCTCCGTTCTCGTCCCCTGGTACTCGGGTGCAACATTCCAGACGCTTTACTAACACTCTCCCGACTTGGAGAGTCAGTGCCTTTAACCTCCTGTTTGGCCCAGTTTGCAATTTCTGCGGAAGATGAACAGGAATAGGGAGAACCAATGAGAGACTAGCTGGAGGTGTCTGGACGGGCAAATTTAACTCTCATTTCCCACCAGGAAGAGGAATTAACCAAAGGCTCAGCGTGCCGTGCCGGAACCACATTAGGGCCTGAAGCAATCCTGCGGTGTTGCGACCAGCTCACAAGAAAGCGAGTTGAAGAAAGGAGCTCAGGGGCACTGTAATTCACAAACCTGCAGAGTTATAAATGACAGCTATCGTCCAAAAATATACTGAAGTAAGGCTGCCAAGAGGACTTGAAAGCGGGGCAGAATTGCAGGAAACCGATTTCAGGAGGTAGACTGGAATTGCATTGAAAGCATAGGAAAAGAGGCAGAACGTCCACAATGATGCACTTGGCCAAAAAGGGCGTATGCGTTTTTTCCTGAATATATTCAGGAAAAAACGCATACGCCCTTTTTGGCCAACCAAGCAAGCTTGCAAAGGAAATCTGCACTACAATGAAGTCTCACTTCCCCCCGGTAAAAAGGGCCATCTGAAAAAAGTGTAAAATCCAGAAAGGCAGGACAGGCCATGGAGAACTGGGAGCCTTGTTATGCTGATGGGCGGGATGTAAATTGCCAACAGCCACTCGGGAGAAGTGTATGGTGTTTCCTGAAACATCTAAAAAGCAAAGCAACAGAGCCTAGGGCACTTCCACTTATGGTCCTATAGCTTAGGGAAATGAAAATCAAAAAGACACAGCCACCCCAAAGTTTGGGACGGCTCTGTTTACAAGAACCTCGTTTACGGTACAAGTTCAATATCGCAGAAAGTGAAAAATGGATGAAGAAGCTGTGGTACTTACGTACAATGCAATATCACTCAGCAATGACATCTATGTCATCAGGCCCGTAGCAGCATAATGAGTGGATTCAGGTATGATGATTCTAACTGAAAGAAGTCACACAGAAAAAGAAACATCATAAGATATCACTAATACACGGAATGTAAACTTGGCTACACAGGAACTGGATTACCAAACAGAACAGGGTCTCAAATTTAGAAAACCAACTTATGCTTGCTTAAGGGGAAAGGTGAGTTGAGGTGCTGCATAAAACCAGAGATTGAAATGAGCACAGATAAAGTTCCTTAAGCCAAATATGGAATAGACAAGAGCTACTCCTTGCTCAACGAAATGGACTCAACACCCCATATTAAACGCCTAAGAATGTACCTGACTAGTAAGTATCTTAAAACCTATGGATTGCTATGTCTCCGAAAGAGAATCAAGCGTGTGTACAGGGGCATAAACGCAGCAGTGATAGGATTGGAGAGGTTCGGTGAGCAAATGAAGACCCTTTGAAGTCATATTGCATGGTACCCATTCCACGGGTCTCAACTCTCCAGGTTTAAGGGATTCTTCCTTCAGCTAAAACATGCATGTGGAACCCAGAGTATGATCAACCGTGTGATCGGGAGACGTCTTCAAATATGTCTCCGTTCTCGTCCCCTGGTACTCGGGTGCAACATTCCAGACGCTTTACTAACACTCTCCCGACTTGGAGAGTCAGTGCCTTTAACCTCCTGTTTGGCCCAGTTTGCAATTTCTGCGGAAGATGAACAGGAATAGGGAGAACCAATGAGAGACTAGCTGGAGGTGTCTGGACGGGCAAATTTAACTCTCATTTCCCACCAGGAAGAGGAATTAACCAAAGGCTCAGCGTGCCGTGCCGGAACCAGATTAGGGCCTGAAGCAATCCTGCGGTGTTGCGACCAGCTCACAAGAAAGCGAGTTGAAGAAAGGAGCTCAGGGGCACTGTAATTCACAAACCTGCAGAGTTATAAATGACAGCTATCGTCCAAAAATATACTGAAGTAAGGCTGCCAAGAGGACTTGAAAGCGGGGCAGAATTGCAGGAAACCGATTTCAGGAGGTAGACTGGAATTGCATTGAAAGCATAGGAAAAGAGGCAGAACGTCCACAATGATGCACTTGGCCAAAAAGGGCGTATGCGTTTTTTCCTGAATATATTCAGGAAAAAACGCATACGCCCTTTTTGGCCAACCAAGCAAGCTTGCAAAGGAAATCTGCACTACAATGAAGTCTCACTTCCCCCCGGTCAAAAGGGCCATCTGAAAAAAGTGTAAAATCCAGAAAGGCAGGACAGGCCATGGAGAACTGGGAGCCTTGTTATGCTGATGGGCGGGATGTAAATTTCCAACAGCCACTGGGGAGAAGTGTATGGTGTTTCCTGAAACATCTAAAAAGCAAAGCAACAGAGCCTAGGGCACTTCCACTTATGGTCCTATAGCTTAGGGAAATGAAAATCAAAAAGACACAGCCACCCCAAAGTTTGGGACGGCTCTGTTTACAAGAACCTCGTTTACGGTACAAGTTCAATATCGCAGAAAGTGAAAAATGGATGAAGAAGTTGTGGAACTTACGTACAATGCAATATCACTCAGCAATGACATCTATGTCATCAGGCCCGTAGCAGCATAATGAGTGGATTCAGGTATGATGATTCTAACTGAAAGAAGTCACACAGAAAAAGAAACATCATAAGATATCACTAATACACGGAATGTAAACTTGGCTACACAGGAACTGGATTACCAAACAGAACAGGGTCTCAAATTTAGAAAACCAACTTATGCTTGCTTAAGGGGAAAGGTGAGTTGAGGTGCTGCATAAAACCAGAGATTGAAATGAGCACAGATAAAGTTCCTTAAGCCAAATATGGAATAGACAAGAGCTACTCCTTGCTCAACGAAATGGACTCAACACCCCATATTAAACGCCTAAGAATGTACCTGACTAGTAAGTATCTTAAAACCTATAGATTGCTATGTCTCCGAAAGAGAATCAAGCGTGTGTACAGGGGCATAAACGCAGCAGTGATAGGATTGGAGAGGTTCGGTGAGCAAATGAAGACCCTTTGAAGTCATATTGCATGGTACCCATTCCACGGGTCTCAACTCTCCAGGTTTAAGGGATTCTTCCTTCAGCTAAAACATGCATGTGGAACCCAGAGTATGATCAACCGTGTGATCGGGAGACGTCTTCAAATATGTCTCCGTTCTCGTCCCCTGGTACTCGGGTGCAACATTCCAGACGCTTTACTAACACTCTCCCGACTTGGAGAGTCAGTGCCTTTAACCTCCTGTTTGGCCCAGTTTGCAATTTCTGCGGAAGATGAACAGGAATAGGGAGAACCAATGAGAGACTAGCTGGAGGTGTCTGGACGGGCAAATTTAACTCTCATTTCCCACCAGGAAGAGGAATTAACCAAAGGCTCAGCGTGCCGTGCCGGAACCAGATTAGGGCCTGAAGCAATCCTGCGGTGTTGCGACCAGCTCACAAGAAAGCGAGTTGAAGAAAGGAGCTCAGGGGCACTGTAATTCACAAACCTGCAGAGTTATAAATGACAGCTATCGTCCAAAAATATACTGAAGTAAGGCTGCCAAGAGGACTTGAAAGCGGGGCAGAATTGCAGGAAACCGATTTCAGGAGGTAGACTGGAATTGCATTGAAAGCATAGGAAAAGAGGCAGAACGTCCACAATGATGCACTTGGCCAAAAAGGGCGTATGCGTTTTTTCCTGAATATATTCAGGAAAAAACGCATACGCCCTTTTTGGCCAACCAAGCAAGCTTGCAAAGGAAATCTGCACTACAATGAAGTCTCACTTCCCCCCGGTCAAAAGGGCCATCTGAAAAAAGTGTAAAATCCAGAAAGGCAGGACAGGCCATGGAGAACTGGGAGCCTTGTTATGCTGATGGGCGGGATGTAAATTTCCAACAGCCACTCGGGAGAAGTGTATGGTGTTTCCTGAAACATCTAAAAAGCAAAGCAACAGAGCCTAGGGCACTTCCACTTATGGTCCTATAGCTTAGGGAAATGAAAATCAAAAAGACACAGCCACCCCAAAGTTTGGGACGGCTCTGTTTACAAGAACCTCGTTTACGGTACAAGTTCAATATCGCAGAAAGTGAAAAATGGATGAAGATGTTGTGGAACTTACGTACAATGCAATATCACTCAGCAATGACATCTATGTCATCAGGCCCGTAGCAGCATAATGAGTGGATTCAGGTATGATGATTCTAACTGAAAGAAGTCACACAGAAAAAGAAACATCATAAGATATCACTAATACACGGAATGTAAACTTGGCTACACAGGAACTGGATTACCAAACAGAACAGGGTCTCAAATTTAGAAAACCAACTTATGCTTGCTTAAGGGGAAAGGTGAGTTGGGGTGCTGCATAAAACCAGAGATTGAAATGAGCACAGATAAAGTTCCTTAAGCCAAATATGGAATAGACAAGAGCTACTCCTTGCTCAACGAAATGGACTCAACACCCCATATTAAACGCCTAAGAATGTACCTGACTAGTAAGTATCTTAAAACCTATGGATTGCTATGTCTCCGAAAGAGAATCAAGCGTGTGTACAGGGGCATAAACGCAGCAGTGATAGGATTGGAGAGGTTCGGTGAGCAAATGAAGACCCTTTGAAGTCATATTGCATGGTACCCATTCCACGGGTCTCAACTCTCCAGGTTTAAGGGATTCTTCCTTCAGCTAAAACATGCATGTGGAACCCAGAGTATGATCAACCGTGTGATCGGGAGACGTGTTCAAATATGTCTCCGTTCTCGTCCCCTGGTACTCGGGTGCAACATTCCAGACGCTTTACTAACACTCTCCCGACTTGGAGAGTCAGTGCCTTTAACCTCCTGTTTGGCCCAGTTTGCAATTTCTGCGGAAGATGAACAGGAATAGGGAGAACCAATGAGAGACTAGCTGGAGGTGTCTGGACGGGCAAATTTAACTCTCATTTCCCACCAGGAAGAGGAATTAACCAAAGGCTCAGCGTGCCGTGCCGGAACCACATTAGGGCCTGAAGCAATCCTGCGGTGTTGCGGCCAGCTCACAAGAAAGCGAGTTGAAGAAAGGAGCTCAGGGGCACTGTAATTCACAAACCTGCAGAGTTATAAATGACAGCTATCGTCCAAAAATATACTGAAGTAAGGCTGCCAAGAGGACTTGAAAGCGGGGCAGAATTGCAGGAAACCGATTTCAGGAGGTAGACTGGAATTGCATTGAAAGCATAGGAAAAGAGGCAGAACGTCCACAATGATGCACTTGGCCAAAAAGGGCGTATGCGTTTTTTCCTGAATATATTCAGGAAAAAACGCATACGCCCTTTTTGGCCAACCAAGCAAGCTTGCAAAGGAAATCTGCACTACAATGAAGTCTCACTTCCCCCCGGTCAAAAGGGCCATCTGAAAAAAGTGTAAAATCCAGAAAGGCAGGACAGGCCATGGAGAACTGGGAGCCTTGTTATGCTGATGGGCGGGATGTAAATTGCCAACAGCCACTCGGGAGAAGTGTATGGTGTTTCCTGAAACATCTAAAAAACAAAGCAACAGAGCCTAGGGCACTTCCACTTATGGTCCTATAGCTTAGGGAAATGAAAATCAAAAAGACACAGCCACCCCAAAGTTTGGGACGGCTCTGTTTACAAGAACCTCGTTTACGGTACAAGTTCAATATCGCAGAAAGTGAAAAATGGATGAAGAAGCTGTGGTACTTACGTACAATGCAATATCACTCAGCAATGACATCTATGTCATCAGGCCCGTAGCAGCATAATGAGTGGATTCAGGTATGATGATTCTAACTGAAAGAAGTCACACAGAAAAAGAAACATCATAAGATATCACTAATACACGGAATGTAAACTTGGCTACACAGGAACTGGATTACCAAACAGAACAGGGTCTCAAATTTAGAAAACCAACTTATGCTTGCTTAAGGGGAAAGGTGAGTTGGGGTGCTGCATAAAACCAGAGATTGAAATGAGCACAGATAAAGTTCCTTAAGCCAAATATGGAATAGACAAGAGCTACTCCTTGCTCAACGAAATGGACTCAACACCCCATATTAAACGCCTAAGAATGTACCTGACTAGTAAGTATCTTAAAACCTATGGATTGCTATGTCTCCGAAAGAGAATCAAGCGTGTGTACAGGGGCATAAACGCAGCAGTGATAGGATTGGAGAGGTTCGGTGAGCAAATGAAGACCCTTTGAAGTCATATTGCATGGTACCCATTCCACGGGTCTCAACTCTCCAGGTTTAAGGGATTCTTCCTTCAGCTAAAACATGCATGTGGAACCCAGAGTATGATCAACCGTGTGATCGGGAGACGTGTTCAAATATGTCTCCGTTCTCGACCCCTGGTACTCGGGTGCAACATTCCAGACGCTTTACTAACACTCTCCCGACTTGGAGAGTCAGTGCCTTTAACCTCCTGTTTGGCCCAGTTTGCAATTTCTGCGGAAGATGAACAGGAATAGGGAGAACCAATGAGAGACTAGCTGGAGGTGTCTGGACGGGCAAATTTAACTCTCATTTCCCACCAGGAAGAGGAATTAACCAAAGGCTCAGCGTGCCGTGCCGGAACCAGATTAGGGCCTGAAGCAATCCTGCGGTGTTGCGGCCAGCTCAGAAGAAAGCGAGTTGAAGAAAGGAGCTCAGGGGCACTGTAATTCACAAACCTGCAGAGTTATAAATGACAGCTATCGTCCAAAAATATACTGAAGTAAGGCTGCCAAGAGGACTTGAAAGCGGGGCAGAATTGCAGGAAACCGATTTCAGGAGGTAGACTGGAATTGCATTGAAAGCATAGGAAAAGAGGCAGAACGTCCACAATGATGCACTTGGCCAAAAAGGGCGTATGCGTTTTTTCCTGAATATATTCAGGAAAAAACGCATACGCCCTTTTTGGCCAACCAAGCAAGCTTGCAAAGGAAATCTGCACTACAATGAAGTCTCACTTCCCCCCGGTCAAAAGGGCCATCTGAAAAAAGTGTAAAATCCAGAAAGGCAGGACAGGCCATGGAGAACTGGGAGCCTTGTTATGCTGATGGGCGGGATGTAAATTTCCAACAGCCACTGGGGAGAAGTGTATGGTGTTTCCTGAAACATCTAAAAAGCAAAGCAACAGAGCCTAGGGCACTTCCACTTATGGTCCTATAGCTTAGGGAAATGAAAATCAAAAAGACACAGCCACCCCAAAGTTTGGGACGGCTCTGTTTACAAGAACCTCGTTTACGGTACAAGTTCAATATCGCAGAAAGTGAAAAATGGATGAAGAAGTTGTGGAACTTACGTACAATGCAATATCACTCAGCAATGACATCTATGTCATCAGGCCCGTAGCAGCATAATGAGTGGATTCAGGTATGATGATTCTAACTGAAAGAAGTCACACAGAAAAAGAAACATCATAAGATATCACTAATACACGGAATGTAAACTTGGCTACACAGGAACTGGATTACCAAACAGAACAGGGTCTCAAATTTAGAAAACCAACTTATGCTTGCTTAAGGGGAAAGGTGAGTTGAGGTGCTGCATAAAACCAGAGATTGAAATGAGCACAGATAAAGTTCCTTAAGCCAAATATGGAATAGACAAGAGCTACTCCTTGCTCAACGAAATGGACTCAACACCCCATATTAAACGCCTAAGAATGTACCTGACTAGTAAGTATCTTAAAACCTATAGATTGCTATGTCTCCGAAAGAGAATCAAGCGTGTGTACAGGGGCATAAACGCAGCAGTGATAGGATTGGAGAGGTTCGGTGAGCAAATGAAGACCCTTTGAAGTCATATTGCATGGTACCCATTCCACGGGTCTCAACTCTCCAGGTTTAAGGGATTCTTCCTTCAGCTAAAACATGCATGTGGAACCCAGAGTATGATCAACCGTGTGATCGGGAGACGTCTTCAAATATGTCTCCGTTCTCGTCCCCTGGTACTCGGGTGCAACATTCCAGACGCTTTACTAACACTCTCCCGACTTGGAGAGTCAGTGCCTTTAACCTCCTGTTTGGCCCAGTTTGCAATTTCTGCGGAAGATGAACAGGAATAGGGAGAACCAATGAGAGACTAGCTGGAGGTGTCTGGACGGGCAAATTTAACTCTCATTTCCCACCAGGAAGAGGAATTAACCAAAGGCTCAGCGTGCCGTGCCGGAACCAGATTAGGGCCTGAAGCAATCCTGCGGTGTTGCGACCAGCTCACAAGAAAGCGAGTTGAAGAAAGGAGCTCAGGGGCACTGTAATTCACAAACCTGCAGAGTTATAAATGACAGCTATCGTCCAAAAATATACTGAAGTAAGGCTGCCAAGAGGACTTGAAAGCGGGGCAGAATTGCAGGAAACCGATTTCAGGAGGTAGACTGGAATTGCATTGAAAGCATAGGAAAAGAGGCAGAACGTCCACAATGATGCACTTGGCCAAAAAGGGCGTATGCGTTTTTTCCTGAATATATTCAGGAAAAAACGCATACGCCCTTTTTGGCCAACCAAGCAAGCTTGCAAAGGAAATCTGCACTACAATGAAGTCTCACTTCCCCCCGGTCAAAAGGGCCATCTGAAAAAAGTGTAAAATCCAGAAAGGCAGGACAGGCCATGGAGAACTGGGAGCCTTGTTATGCTGATGGGCGGGATGTAAATTTCCAACAGCCACTCGGGAGAAGTGTATGGTGTTTCCTGAAACATCTAAAAAGCAAAGCAACAGAGCCTAGGGCACTTCCACTTATGGTCCTATAGCTTAGGGAAATGAAAATCAAAAAGACACAGCCACCCCAAAGTTTGGGACGGCTCTGTTTACAAGAACCTCGTTTACGGTACAAGTTCAATATCGCAGAAAGTGAAAAATGGATGAAGATGTTGTGGAACTTACGTACAATGCAATATCACTCAGCAATGACATCTATGTCATCAGGCCCGTAGCAGCATAATGAGTGGATTCAGGTATGATGATTCTAACTGAAAGAAGTCACACAGAAAAAGAAACATCATAAGATATCACTAATACACGGAATGTAAACTTGGCTACACAGGAACTGGATTACCAAACAGAACAGGGTCTCAAATTTAGAAAACCAACTTATGCTTGCTTAAGGGGAAAGGTGAGTTGGGGTGCTGCATAAAACCAGAGATTGAAATGAGCACAGATAAAGTTCCTTAAGCCAAATATGGAATAGACAAGAGCTACTCCTTGCTCAACGAAATGGACTCAACACCCCATATTAAACGCCTAAGAATGTACCTGACTAGTAAGTATCTTAAAACCTATGGATTGCTATGTCTCCGAAAGAGAATCAAGCGTGTGTACAGGGGCATAAACGCAGCAGTGATAGGATTGGAGAGGTTCGGTGAGCAAATGAAGACCCTTTGAAGTCATATTGCATGGTACCCATTCCACGGGTCTCAACTCTCCAGGTTTAAGGGATTCTTCCTTCAGCTAAAACATGCATGTGGAACCCAGAGTATGATCAACCGTGTGATCGGGAGACGTGTTCAAATATGTCTCCGTTCTCGTCCCCTGGTACTCGGGTGCAACATTCCAGACGCTTTACTAACACTCTCCCGACTTGGAGAGTCAGTGCCTTTAACCTCCTGTTTGGCCCAGTTTGCAATTTCTGCGGAAGATGAACAGGAATAGGGAGAACCAATGAGAGACTAGCTGGAGGTGTCTGGACGGGCAAATTTAACTCTCATTTCCCACCAGGAAGAGGAATTAACCAAAGGCTCAGCGTGCCGTGCCGGAACCACATTAGGGCCTGAAGCAATCCTGCGGTGTTGCGGCCAGCTCACAAGAAAGCGAGTTGAAGAAAGGAGCTCAGGGGCACTGTAATTCACAAACCTGCAGAGTTATAAATGACAGCTATCGTCCAAAAATATACTGAAGTAAGGCTGCCAAGAGGACTTGAAAGCGGGGCAGAATTGCAGGAAACCGATTTCAGGAGGTAGACTGGAATTGCATTGAAAGCATAGGAAAAGAGGCAGAACGTCCACAATGATGCACTTGGCCAAAAAGGGCGTATGCGTTTTTTCCTGAATATATTCAGGAAAAAACGCATACGCCCTTTTTGGCCAACCAAGCAAGCTTGCAAAGGAAATCTGCACTACAATGAAGTCTCACTTCCCCCCGGTCAAAAGGGCCATCTGAAAAAAGTGTAAAATCCAGAAAGGCAGGACAGGCCATGGAGAACTGGGAGCCTTGTTATGCTGATGGGCGGGATGTAAATTGCCAACAGCCACTCGGGAGAAGTGTATGGTGTTTCCTGAAACATCTAAAAAACAAAGCAACAGAGCCTAGGGCACTTCCACTTATGGTCCTATAGCTTAGGGAAATGAAAATCAAAAAGACACAGCCACCCCAAAGTTTGGGACGGCTCTGTTTACAAGAACCTCGTTTACGGTACAAGTTCAATATCGCAGAAAGTGAAAAATGGATGAAGAAGCTGTGGTACTTACGTACAATGCAATATCACTCAGCAATGACATCTATGTCATCAGGCCCGTAGCAGCATAATGAGTGGATTCAGGTATGATGATTCTAACTGAAAGAAGTCACACAGAAAAAGAAACATCATAAGATATCACTAATACACGGAATGTAAACTTGGCTACACAGGAACTGGATTACCAAACAGAACAGGGTCTCAAATTTAGAAAACCAACTTATGCTTGCTTAAGGGGAAAGGTGAGTTGGGGTGCTGCATAAAACCAGAGATTGAAATGAGCACAGATAAAGTTCCTTAAGCCAAATATGGAATAGACAAGAGCTACTCCTTGCTCAACGAAATGGACTCAACACCCCATATTAAACGCCTAAGAATGTACCTGACTAGTAAGTATCTTAAAACCTATGGATTGCTATGTCTCCGAAAGAGAATCAAGCGTGTGTACAGGGGCATAAACGCAGCAGTGATAGGATTGGAGAGGTTCGGTGAGCAAATGAAGACCCTTTGAAGTCATATTGCATGGTACCCATTCCACGGGTCTCAACTCTCCAGGTTTAAGGGATTCTTCCTTCAGCTAAAACATGCATGTGGAACCCAGAGTATGATCAACCGTGTGATCGGGAGACGTGTTCAAATATGTCTCCGTTCTCGACCCCTGGTACTCGGGTGCAACATTCCAGACGCTTTACTAACACTCTCCCGACTTGGAGAGTCAGTGCCTTTAACCTCCTGTTTGGCCCAGTTTGCAATTTCTGCGGAAGATGAACAGGAATAGGGAGAACCAATGAGAGACTAGCTGGAGGTGTCTGGACGGGCAAATTTAACTCTCATTTCCCACCAGGAAGAGGAATTAACCAAAGGCTCAGCGTGCCGTGCCGGAACCAGATTAGGGCCTGAAGCAATCCTGCGGTGTTGCGGCCAGCTCAGAAGAAAGCGAGTTGAAGAAAGGAGCTCAGGGGCACTGTAATTCACAAACCTGCAGAGTTATAAATGACAGCTATCGTCCAAAAATATACTGAAGTAAGGCTGCCAAGAGGACTTGAAAGCGGGGCAGAATTGCAGGAAACCGATTTCAGGAGGTAGACTGGAATTGCATTGAAAGCATAGGAAAAGAGGCAGAACGTCCACAATGATGCACTTGGCCAAAAAGGGCGTATGCGTTTTTTCCTGAATATATTCAGGAAAAAACGCATACGCCCTTTTTGGCCAACCAAGCAAGCTTGCAAAGGAAATCTGCACTACAATGAAGTCTCACTTCCCCCCGGTCAAAAGGGCCATCTGAAAAAAGTGTAAAATCCAGAAAGGCAGGACAGGCCATGGAGAACTGGGAGCCTTGTTATGCTGATGGGCGGGATGTAAATTGCCAACAGCCACTCGGGAGAAGTGTATGGTGTTTCCTGAAACATCTAAAAAACAAAGCAACAGAGCCTAGGGCACTTCCACTTATGGTCCTATAGCTTAGGGAAATGAAAATCAAAAAGACACAGCCACCCCAAAGTTTGGGACGGCTCTGTTTACAAGAACCTCGTTTACGGTACAAGTTCAATATCGCAGAAAGTGAAAAATGGATGAAGAAGCTGTGGTACTTACGTACAATGCAATATCACTCAGCAATGACATCTATGTCATCAGGCCCGTAGCAGCATAATGAGTGGATTCAGGTATGATGATTCTAACTGAGAGAAGTCACACAGAAAAAGAAACATCATAAGATATCACTAATACACGGAATGTAAACTTGGCTACACAGGAACTGGATTACAAAACAGAACAGGGTCTCAAATTTAGAAAACCAACTTATGCTTGCTTAAGGGGAAAGGTGAGTTGGGGTGCTGCATAAAACCAGAGATTGAAATGAGCACAGATAAAGTTCCTTAAGCCAAATATGGAATAGACAAGAGCTACTCCTTGCTCAACGAAATGGACTCAACACCCCATATTAAACGCCTAAGAATGTACCTGACTAGTAAGTATCTTAAAACCTATGGATTGCTATGTCTCCGAAAGAGAATCAAGCGTGTGTACAGGGGCATAAAC
Source organism: Globicephala melas (assembly GCF_963455315.2). NCBI lineage: Eukaryota > Metazoa > Chordata > Mammalia > Artiodactyla > Delphinidae > Globicephala > Globicephala melas. The sequence continues at coordinate 110,100 of NW_027207676.1, read as the reverse complement.
GCAGCAGTGATAGGATTGGAGAGGTTCGGTGAGCAAATGAAGACCCTTTGAAGTCATATTGCATGGTACCCATTCCACGGCTCTCAACTCTCCAGGTTTAAGGGATTCTTCCTTCAGCTAAAACATGCATGTGGAACCCAGAGTATGATCAACCGTGTGATCGGGAGACGTGTTCAAATATGTCTCCGTTCTCGTCCCCTGGTACTCGGGTGCAACATTCCAGACGCTTTACTAACACTCTCCCGACTTGGAGAGTCAGTGCCTTTAACCTCCTGTTTGGCCCAGTTTGCAATTTCTGCGGAAGATGAACAGGAATAGGGAGAACCAATGAGAGACTAGCTGGAGGTGTCTGGACGGGCAAATTTAACTCTCATTTCCCACCAGGAAGAGGAATTAACCAAAGGCTCAGCGTGCCGTGCCGGAACCACATTAGGGCCTGAAGCAATCCTGCGGTGTTGCGGCCAGCTCACAAGAAAGCGAGTTGAAGAAAGGAGCTCAGGGGCACTGTAATTCACAAACCTGCAGAGTTATAAGTGACAGCTATCGTCCAAAAATATACTGAAGTAAGGCTGCCAAGAGGACTTGAAAGCGGGGCAGAATTGCAGGAAACCGATTTCAGGAGGTAGACTGGAATTGCATTGAAAGCATAGGAAAAGAGGCAGAACGTCCACAATGATGCACTTGGCCAAAAAGGGCGTATGCGTTTTTTCCTGAATATATTCAGGAAAAAACGCATACGCCCTTTTTGGCCAACCAAGCAAGCTTGCAAAGGAAATCTGCACTACAATGAAGTCTCACTTCCCCCCGGTCAAAAGGGCCATCTGAAAAAAGTGTAAAATCCAGAAAGGCAGGACAGGCCATGGAGAACTGGGAGCCTTGTTATGCTGATGGGCGGGATGTAAATTGCCAACAGCCACTCGGGAGAAGTGTATGGTGTTTCCTGAAACATCTAAAAAGCAAAGCAACAGAGCCTAGGGCACTTCCACTTATGGTCCTATAGCTTAGGGAAATGAAAATCAAAAAGACACAGCCACCCCAAAGTTTGGGACGGCTCTGTTTACAAGAACCTCGTTTACGGTACAAGTTCAATATCGCAGAAAGTGAAAAATGGATGAAGAAGCTGTGGTACTTACGTACAATGCAATATCACTCAGCAATGACATCTATGTCATCAGGCCCGTAGCAGCATAATGAGTGGATTCAGGTATGATGATTCTAACTGAGAGAAGTCACACAGAAAAAGAAACATCATAAGATATCACTAATACACGGAATGTAAACTTGGCTACACAGGAACTGGATTACCAAACAGAACAGGGTCTCAAATTTAGAAAACCAACTTATGCTTGCTTAAGGGGAAAGGTGAGTTGGGGTGCTGCATAAAACCAGAGATTGAAATGAGCACAGATAAAGTTCCTTAAGCCAAATATGGAATAGACAAGAGCTACTCCTTGCTCAACGAAATGGACTCAACACCCCATATTAAACGCCTAAGAATGTACCTGACTAGTAAGTATCTTAAAACCTATGGATTGCTATGTCTCCGAAAGAGAATCAAGCGTGTGTACAGGGGCATAAACGCAGCAGTGATAGGATTGGAGAGGTTCGGTGAGCAAATGAAGACCCTTTGAAGTCATATTGCATGGTACCCATTCCACGGGTCTCAACTCTCCAGGTTTAAGGGATTCTTCCTTCAGCTAAAACATGCATGTGGAACCCAGAGTATGATCAACCGTGTGATCGGGAGACGTGTTCAAATATGTCTCCGTTCTCGACCCCTGGTACTCGGGTGCAACATTCCAGACGCTTTACTAACACTCTCCCGACTTGGAGAGTCAGTGCCTTTAACCTCCTGTTTGGCCCAGTTTGCAATTTCTGCGGAAGATGAACAGGAATAGGGAGAACCAATGAGAGACTAGCTGGAGGTGTCTGGACGGGCAAATTTAACTCTCATTTCCCACCAGGAAGAGGAATTAACCAAAGGCTCAGCGTGCCGTGCCGGAACCAGATTAGGGCCTGAAGCAATCCTGCGGTGTTGCGGCCAGCTCACAAGAAAGCGAGTTGAAGAAAGGAGCTCAGGGGCACTGTAATTCACAAACCTGCAGAGTTATAAATGACAGCTATCGTCCAAAAATATACTGAAGTAAGGCTGCCAAGAGGACTTGAAAGCGGGGCAGAATTGCAGGAAACCGATTTCAGGAGGTAGACTGGAATTGCATTGAAAGCATAGGAAAAGAGGCAGAACGTCCACAATGATGCACTTGGCCAAAAAGGGCGTATGCGTTTTTTCCTGAATATATTCAGGAAAAAACGCATACGCCCTTTTTGGCCAACCAAGCAAGCTTGCAAAGGAAATCTGCACTACAATGAAGTCTCACTTCCCCCCGGTCAAAAGGGCCATCTGAAAAAAGTGTAAAATCCAGAAAGGCAGGACAGGCCATGGAGAACTGGGAGCCTTGTTATGCTGATGGGCGGGATGTAAATTGCCAACAGCCACTCGGGAGAAGTGTATGGTGTTTCCTGAAACATATAAAAAACAAAGCAACAGAGCCTAGGGCACTTCCACTTATGGTCCTATAGCTTAGGGAAATGAAAATCAAAAAGACACAGCCACCCCAAAGTTTGGGACGGCTCTGTTTACAAGAACCTCGTTTACGGTACAAGTTCAATATCGCAGAAAGTGAAAAATGGATGAAGAAGTTGTGGTACTTACGTACAATGCAATATCACTCAGCAATGACATCTATGTCATCAGGCCCGTAGCAGCATAATGAGTGGATTCAGGTATGATGATTCTAACTGAGAGAAGTCACACAGAAAAAGAAACATCATAAGATATCACTAATACACGGAATGTAAACTTGGCTACACAGGAACTGGATTACAAAACAGAACAGGGTCTCAAATTTAGAAAACCAACTTATGCTTGCTTAAGGGGAAAGGTGAGTTGGGGTGCTGCATAAAACCAGAGATTGAAATGAGCACAGATAAAGTTCCTTAAGCCAAATATGGAATAGACAAGAGCTACTCCTTGCTCAACGAAATGGACTCAACACCCCATATTAAACGCCTAAGAATGTACCTGACTAGTAAGTATCTTAAAACCTATGGATTGCTATGTCTCCGAAAGAGAATCAAGCGTGTGTACAGGGGCATAAACGCAGCAGTGATAGGATTGGAGAGGTTCGGTGAGCAAATGAAGACCCTTTGAAGTCATATTGCATGGTACCCATTCCACGGGTCTCAACTCTCCAGGTTTAAGGGATTCTTCCTTCAGATAAAACATGCATGTGGAACCCAGAGTATGATCAACCGTGTGATCGGGAGACGTGTTCAAATATGTCTCCGTTCTCGTCCCCTGGTACTCGGGTGCAACATTCCAGACGCTTTACTAACACTCTCCCGACTTGGAGAGTCAGTGCCTTTAACCTCCTGTTTGGCCCAGTTTGCAATTTCTGCGGAAGATGAACAGGAATAGGGAGAACCAATGAGAGACTAGCTGGAGGTGTCTGGACGGGCAAATTTAACTCTCATTTCCCACCAGGAAGAGGAATTAACCAAAGGCTCAGCGTGCCGTGCCGGAACCAGATTAGGGCCTGAAGCAATCCTGCGGTGTTGCGGCCAGCTCACAAGAAAGCGAGTTGAAGAAAGGAGCTCAGGGGCACTGTAATTCACAAACCTGCAGAGTTATAAATGACAGCTATCGTCCAAAAATATACTGAAGTAAGGCTGCCAAGAGGACTTGAAAGCGGGGCAGAATTGCAGGAAACCGATTTCAGGAGGTAGACTGGAATTGCATTGAAAGCATAGGAAAAGAGGCAGAACGTCCACAATGATGCACTTGGCCAAAAAGGGCGTATGCGTTTTTTCCTGAATATATTCAGGAAAAAACGCATACGCCCTTTTTGGCCAACCAAGCAAGCTTGCAAAGGAAATCTGCACTACAATGAAGTCTCACTTCCCCCCCGGTCAAAAGGGCCATCTGAAAAAAGTGTAAAATCCAGAAAGGCAGGACAGGCCATGGAGAACTGGGAGCCTTGTTATGCTGATGGGCGGGATGTAAATTGCCAACAGCCACTCGGGAGAAGTGTATGGTGTTTCCTGAAACATCTAAAAAACAAAGCAACAGAGCCTAGGGCACTTCCACTTATGGTCCTATAGCTTAGGGAAATGAAAATCAAAAAGACACAGCCACCCCAAAGTTTGGGACGGCTCTGTTTACAAGAACCTCGTTTACGGTACAAGTTCAATATCGCAGAAAGTGAAAAATGGATGAAGAAGCTGTGGTACTTACGTACAATGCAATATCACTCAGCAATGACATCTATGTCATCAGGCCCGTAGCAGCATAATGAGTGGATTCAGGTATGATGATTCTAACTGAGAGAAGTCACACAGAAAAAGAAACATCATAAGATATCACTAATACACGGAATGTAAACTTGGCTACACAGGAACTGGATTACAAAACAGAACAGGGTCTCAAATTTAGAAAACCAACTTATGCTTGCTTAAGGGGAAAGGTGAGTTGGGGTGCTGCATAAAACCAGAGATTGAAATGAGCACAGATAAAGTTCCTTAAGCCAAATATGGAATAGACAAGAGCTACTCCTTGCTCAACGAAATGGACTCAACACCCCATATTAAACGCCTAAGAATGTACCTGACTAGTAAGTATCTTAAAACCTATGGATTGCTATGTCTCCGAAAGAGAATCAAGCGTGTGTACAGGGGCATAAACGCAGCAGTGATAGGATTGGAGAGGTTCGGTGAGCAAATGAAGACCCTTTGAAGTCATATTGCATGGTACCCATTCCACGGGTCTCAACTCTCCAGGTTTAAGGGATTCTTCCTTCAGCTAAAACATGCATGTGGAACCCAGAGTATGATCAACAGTGTGATCGGGAGACGTGTTCAAATATGTCTCCGTTCTCGTCCCCTGGTACTCGGGTGCAACATTCCAGACGCTTTACTAACACTCTCCCGACTTGGAGAGTCAGTGCCTTTAACCTCCTGTTTGGCCCAGTTTGCAATTTCTGCGGAAGATGAACAGGAATAGGGAGAACCAATGAGAGACTAGCTGGAGGTGTCTGGACGGGCAAATTTAACTCTCATTTCCCACCAGGAAGAGGAATTAACCAAAGGCTCAGCGTGCCGTGCCGGAACCACATTAGGGCCTGAAGCAATCCTGCGGTGTTGCGGCCAGCTCACAAGAAAGCGAGTTGAAGAAAGGAGCTCAGGGGCACTGTAATTCACAAACCTGCAGAGTTATAAATGACAGCTATCGTCCAAAAATATACTGAAGTAAGGCTGCCAAGAGGACTTGAAAGCGGGGCAGAATTGCAGGAAACCGATTTCAGGAGGTAGACTGGAATTGCATTGAAAGCATAGGAAAAGAGGCAGAACGTCCACAATGATGCACTTGGCCAAAATGGCGTATGCGTTTTTTCCTGAATATATTCAGGAAAAAACGCATACGCCCTTTTTGGCCAACCAAGCAAGCTTGCAAAGGAAATCTGCACTACAATGAAGTCTCACTTCCCCCCCCCCGGTCAAAAGGGCCATCTGAAAAAAGTGTAAAATCCAGAAAGGCAGGACAGGCCATGGAGAACTGGGAGCCTTGTTATGCTGATGGGCGGGATGTAAATTGCCAACAGCCACTCGGGAGAAGTGTATGGTGTTTCCTGAAACATCTAAAAAACAAAGCAACAGAGCCTAGGGCACTTCCACTTATGGTCCTATAGCTTAGGGAAATGAAAATCAAAAAGACACAGCCACCCCAAAGTTTGGGACGGCTCTGTTTACAAGAACCTCGTTTACGGTACAAGTTCAATATCGCAGAAAGTGAAAAATGGATGAAGAAGTTGTGGTACTTACGTACAATGCAATATCACTCAGCAATGACATCTATGTCATCAGGCCCGTAGCAGCATAATGAGTGGATTCAGGTATGATGATTCTAACTGAGAGAAGTCACACAGAAAAAGAAACATCATAAGATATCACTAATACACGGAATGTAAACTTGGCTACACAGGAACTGGATTACAAAACAGAACAGGGTCTCAAATTTAGAAAACCAACTTATGCTTGCTTAAGGGGAAAGGTGAGTTGGGGTGCTGCATAAAACCAGAGATTGAAATGAGCACAGATAAAGTTCCTTAAGCCAAATATGGAATAGACAAGAGCTACTCCTTGCTCAACGAAATGGACTCAACACCCCATATTAAACGCCTAAGAATGTACCTGACTAGTAAGTATCTTAAAACCTATGGATTGCTATGTCTCCGAAAGAGAATCAAGCGTGTGTACAGGGGCATAAACGCAGCAGTGATAGGATTGGAGAGGTTCGGTGAGCAAATGAAGACCCTTTGAAGTCATATTGCATGGTACCCATTCCACGGGTCTCAACTCTCCAGGTTTAAGGGATTCTTCCTTCAGCTAAAACATGCATGTGGAACCCAGAGTATGATCAACCGTGTGATCGGGAGACGTGTTCAAATATGTCTCCGTTCTCGTCCCCTGGTACTCGGGTGCAACATTCCAGACGCTTTACTAACACTCTCCCGACTTGGAGAGTCAGTGCCTTTAACCTCCTGTTTGGCCCAGTTTGCAATTTCTGCGGAAGATGAACAGGAATAGGGAGAACCAATGAGAGACTAGCTGGAGGTGTCTGGACGGGCAAATTTAACTCTCATTTCCCACCAGGAAGAGGAATTAACCAAAGGCTCAGCGTGCCGTGCCGGAACCAGATTAGGGCCTGAAGCAATCCTGCGGTGTTGCGGCCAGCTCACAAGAAAGCGAGTTGAAGAAAGGAGCTCAGGGGCACTGTAATTCACAAACCTGCAGAGTTATAAATGACAGCTATCGTCCAAAAATATACTGAAGTAAGGCTGCCAAGAGGACTTGAAAGCGGGGCAGAATTGCAGGAAACCGATTTCAGGAGGTAGACTGGAATTGCATTGAAAGCATAGGAAAAGAGGCAGAACGTCCACAATGATGCACTTGGCCAAAAAGGGCGTATGCGTTTTTTCCTGAATATATTCAGGAAAAAACGCATACGCCCTTTTTGGCCAACCAAGCAAGCTTGCAAAGGAAATCTGCACTACAATGAAGTCTCACTTCCCCCCGGTCAAAAGGGCCATCTGAAAAAAGTGTAAAATCCAGAAAGGCAGGACAGGCCATGGAGAACTGGGAGCCTTGTTATGCTGATGGGCGGGATGTAAATTGCCAACAGCCACTCGGGAGAAGTGTATGGTGTTTCCTGAAACATCTAAAAAGCAAAGCAACAGAGCCTAGGGCACTTCCACTTATGGTCCTATAGCTTAGGGAAATGAAAATCAAAAAGACACAGCCACCCCAAAGTTTGGGACGGCTCTGTTTACAAGAACCTCGTTTACGGTACAAGTTCAATATCGCAGAAAGTGAAAAATGGATGAAGAAGTTGTGGTACTTACGTACAATGCAATATCACTCAGCAATGACATCTATGTCATCAGGCCCGTAGCAGCATAATGAGTAGATTCAGGTATGATGATTCTAACTGAAAGAAGTCACACAGAAAAAGAAACATCATAAGATATCACTAATACACGGAATGTAAACTTGGCTACACAGGAACTGGATTACAAAACAGAACAGGGTCTCAAATTTAGAAAACCAACTTATGCTTGCTTAAGGGGAAAGGTGAGTTGGGGTGCTGCATAAAACCAGAGATTGAAATGAGCACAGATAAAGTTCCTTAAGCCAAATATGGAATAGACAAGAGCTACTCCTTGCTCAACGAAATGGACTCAACACCCCATATTAAACGCCTAAGAATGTACCTGACTAGTAAGTATCTTAAAACCTATGGATTGCTATGTCTCCGAAAGAGAATCAAGCGTGTGTACAGGGGCATAAACGCAGCAGTGATAGGATTGGAGAGGTTCGGTGAGCAAATGAAGACCCTTTGAAGTCATATTGCATGGTACCCATTCCACGGGTCTCAACTCTCCAGGTTTAAGGGATTCTTCCTTCAGATAAAACATGCATGTGGAACCCAGAGTATGATCAACCGTGTGATCGGGAGACGTGTTCAAATATGTCTCCGTTCTCGTCCCCTGGTACTCGGGTGCAACATTCCAGACGCTTTACTAACACTCTCCCCACTTGGAGAGTCAGTGCCTTTAACCTCCTGTTTGGCCCAGTTTGCAATTTCTGCGGAAGATGAACAGGAATAGGGAGAACCAATGAGAGACTAGCTGGAGGTGTCTGGACGGGCAAATTTAACTCTCATTTCCCACCAGGAAGAGGAATTAACCAAAGGCTCAGCGTGCCGTGCCGGAACCACATTAGGGCCTGAAGCAATCCTGCGGTGTTGCGGCCAGCTCACAAGAAAGCGAGTTGAAGAAAGGAGCTCAGGGGCACTGTAATTCACAAACCTGCAGAGTTATAAGTGACAGCTATCGTCCAAAAATATACTGAAGTAAGGCTGCCAAGAGGACTTGAAAGCGGGGCAGAATTGCAGGAAACCGATTTCAGGAGGTAGACTGGAATTGCATTGAAAGCATAGGAAAAGAGGCAGAACGTCCACAATGATGCACTTGGCCAAAAAGGGCGTATGCGTTTTTTCCTGAATATATTCAGGAAAAAACGCATACGCCCTTTTTGGCCAACCAAGCAAGCTTGCAAAGGAAATCTGCACTACAATGAAGTCTCACTTCCCCCCGGTCAAAAGGGCCATCTGAAAAAAGTGTAAAATCCAGAAAGGCAGGACAGGCCATGGAGAACTGGGAGCCTTGTTATGCTGATGGGCGGGATGTAAATTGCCAACAGCCACTCGGGAGAAGTGTATGGTGTTTCCTGAAACATCTAAAAAACAAAGCAACAGAGCCTAGGGCACTTCCACTTATGGTCCTATAGCTTAGGGAAATGAAAATCAAAAAGACACAGCCACCCCAAAGTTTGGGACGGCTCTGTTTACAAGAACCTCGTTTACGGTACAAGTTCAATATCGCAGAAAGTGAAAAATGGATGAAGAAGTTGTGGTACTTACGTACAATGCAATATCACTCAGCAATGACATCTATGTCATCAGGCCCGTAGCAGCATAATGAGTGGATTCAGGTATGATGATTCTAACTGAAAGAAGTCACACAGAAAAAGAAACATCATAAGATATCACTAATACACGGAATGTAAACTTGGCTACACAGGAACTGGATTACAAAACAGAACAGGGTCTCAAATTTAGAAAACCAACTTATGCTTGCTTAAGGGGAAAGGTGAGTTGGGGTGCTGCATAAAACCAGAGATTGAAATGAGCACAGATAAAGTTCCTTAAGCCAAATATGGAATAGACAAGAGCTACTCCTTGCTCAACGAAATGGACTCAACACCCCATATTAAACGCCTAAGAATGTACCTGACTAGTAAGTATCTTAAAACCTATGGATTGCTATGTCTCCGAAAGAGAATCAAGCGTGTGTACAGGGGCATAAACGCAGCAGTGATAGGATTGGAGAGGTTCGGTGAGCAAATGAAGACCCTTTGAAGTCATATTGCATGGTACCCATTCCACGGGTCTCAACTCTCCAGGTTTAAGGGATTCTTCCTTCAGCTAAAACATGCATGTGGAACCCAGAGTATGATCAACCGTGTGATCGGGAGACGTGTTCAAATATGTCTCCGTTCTCGTCCCCTGGTACTCGGGTGCAACATTCCAGACGCTTTACTAACACTCTCCCGACTTGGAGAGTCAGTGCCTTTAACCTCCTGTTTGGCCCAGTTTGCAATTTCTGCGGAAGATGAACAGGAATAGGGAGAACCAATGAGAGACTAGCTGGAGGTGTCTGGACGGGCAAATTTAACTCTCATTTCCCACCAGGAAGAGGAATTAACCAAAGGCTCAGCGTGCCGTGCCGGAACCAGATTAGGGCCTGAAGCAATCCTGCGGTGTTGCGGCCAGCTCACAAGAAAGCGAGTTGAAGAAAGGAGCTCAGGGGCACTGTAATTCACAAACCTGCAGAGTTATAAGTGACAGCTATCGTCCAAAAATATACTGAAGTAAGGCTGCCAAGAGGACTTGAAAGCGGGGCAGAATTGCAGGAAACCGATTTCAGGAGGTAGACTGGAATTGCATTGAAAGCATAGGAAAAGAGGCAGAACGTCCACAATGATGCACTTGGCCAAAAAGGGCGTATGCGTTTTTTCCTGAATATATTCAGGAAAAAACGCATACGCCCTTTTTGGCCAACCAAGCAAGCTTGCAAAGGAAATCTGCACTACAATGAAGTCTCACTTCCCCCCGGTCAAAAGGGTCATCTGAAAAAAGTGTAAAATCCAGAAAGGCAGGACAGGCCATGGAGAACTGGGAGCCTTGTTATGCTGATGGGCGGGATGTAAATTGCCAACAGCCACTCGGGAGAAGTGTATGGTGTTTCCTGAAACATCTAAAAAACAAAGCAACAGAGCCTAGGGCACTTCCACTTATGGTCCTATAGCTTAGGGAAATGAAAATCAAAAAGACACAGCCACCCCAAAGTTTGGGGCGGCTCTGTTTACAAGAACCTCGTTTACGGTACAAGTTCAATATCGCAGAAAGTGAAAAATGGATGAAGAAGTTGTGGTACTTACGTACAATGCAATATCACTCAGCAATGACATCTATGTCATCAGGCCCGTAGCAGCATAATGAGTGGATTCAGGTATGATGATTCTAACTGAAAGAAGTCACACAGAAAAAGAAACATCATAAGATATCACTAATACACGGAATGTAAACTTGGCTACACAGGAACTGGATTACAAAACAGAACAGGGTCTCAAATTTAGAAAACCAACTTATGCTTGCTTAAGGGGAAAGGTGAGTTGGGGTGCTGCATAAAACCAGAGATTGAAATGAGCACAGATAAAGTTCCTTAAGCCAAATATGGAATAGACAAGAGCTACTCCTTGCTCAACGAAATGGACTCAACACCCCATATTAAACGCCTAAGAATGTACCTGACTAGTAAGTATCTTAAAACCTATGGATTGCTATGTCTCCGAAAGAGAATCAAGCGTGTGTACAGGGGCATAAACGCAGCAGTGATAGGATTGGAGAGGTTCGGTGAACAAATGAAGACCCTTTGAAGTCATATTGCATGGTACCCATTCCACGGGTCTCAACTCTCCAGGTTTAAGGGATTCTTCCTTCAGCTAAAACATGCATGTGGAACCCAGAGTATGATCAACCGTGTGATCGGGAGACGTGTTCAAATATGTCTCCGTTCTCGTCCCCTGGTACTCGGGTGCAACATTCCAGACGCTTTACTAACACTCTCCCGACTTGGAGAGTCAGTGCCTTTAACCTCCTGTTTGGCCCAGTTTGCAATTTCTGCGGAAGATGAACAGGAATAGGGAGAACCAATGAGAGACTAGCTGGAGGTGTCTGGACGGGCAAATTTAACTCTCATTTCCCACCAGGAAGAGGAATTACCCAAAGGCTCAGCGTGCCGTGCCGGAACCACATTAGGGCCTGAAGCAATCCTGCGGTGTTGCGGCCAGCTCACAAGAAAGCGAGTTGAAGAAAGGAGCTCAGGGGCACTGTAATTCACAAACCTGCAGAGTTATAAGTGACAGCTATCGTCCAAAATTATACTGAAGTAAGGCTGCCAAGAGGACTTGAAAGCGGGGCAGAATTGCAGGAAACCGATTTCAGGAGGTAGACTGGAATTGCATTGAAAGCATAGGAAAAGAGGCAGAACGTCCACAATGATGCACTTGGCCAAAAAGGGCGTATGCGTTTTTTCCTGAATATATTCAGGAAAAAACGCATACGCCCTTTTTGGCCAAGGAAGCAAGCTTGCAAAGGAAATCTGCACTACAATGAAGTCTCACTTCCCCCCGGTCAAAAGGGCCATCTGAAAAAAGTGTAAAATCCAGAAAGGCAGGACAGGCCATGGAGAACTGGGAGCCTTGTTATGCTGATGGGCGGGATGTAAATTGCCAACAGCCACTCGGGAGAAGTGTATGGTGTTTCCTGAAACATCTAAAAAACAAAGCAACAGAGCCTAGGGCACTTCCACTTATGGTCCTATAGCTTAGGGAAATGAAAATCAAAAAGACACAGCCACCCCAAAGTTTGGGGCGGCTCTGTTTACAAGAACCTCGTTTACGGTACAAGTTCAATATCGCAGAAAGTGAAAAATGGATGAAGAAGTTGTGGTACTTACGTACAATGCAATATCACTCAGCAATGACATCTATGTCATCAGGCCCGTAGCAGCATAATGAGTGGATTCAGGTATGATGATTCTAACTGAAAGAAGTCACACAGAAAAAGAAACATCATAAGATATCACTAATACACGGAATGTAAACTTGGCTACACAGGAACTGGATTACAAAACAGAACAGGGTCTCAAATTTAGAAAACCAACTTATGCTTGCTTAAGGGGAAAGGTGAGTTGGGGTGCTGCATAAAACCAGAGATTGAAATGAGCACAGATAAAGTTCCTTAAGCCAAATATGGAATAGACAAGAGCTACTCCTTGCTCAACGAAATGGACTCAACACCCCATATTAAACGCCTAAGAATGTACCTGACTAGTAAGTATCTTAAAACCTATGGATTGCTATGTCTCCGAAAGAGAATCAAGCGTGTGTACAGGGGCATAAACGCAGCAGTGATAGGATTGGAGAGGTTCGGTGAGCAAATGAAGACCCTTTGAAGTCATATTGCATGGTACCCATTCCACGGGTCTCAACTCTCCAGGTTTAAGGGATTCTTCCTTCAGCTAAAACATGCATGTGGAACCCAGAGTATGATCAACCGTGTGATCGGGAGACGTGTTCAAATATGTCTCCGTTCTCGTCCCCTGGTACTCGGGTGCAACATTCCAGACGCTTTACTAACACTCTCCCCACTTGGAGAGTCAGTGCCTTTAACCTCCTGTTTGGCCCAGTTTGCAATTTCTGCGGAAGATGAACAGGAATAGGGAGAACCAATGAGAGACTAGCTGGAGGTGTCTGGACGGGCAAATTTAACTCTCATTTCCCACCAGGAAGAGGAATTAACCAAAGGCTCAGCGTGCCGTGCCGGAACCAGATTAGGGCCTGAAGCAATCCTGCGGTGTTGCGGCCAGCTCACAAGAAAGCGAGTTGAAGAAAGGAGCTCAGGGGCACTGTAATTCACAAACCTGCAGAGTTATAAGTGACAGCTATCGTCCAAAAATATACTGAAGTAAGGCTGCCAAGAGGACTTGAAAGCGGGGCAGAATTGCAGGAAACCGATTTCAGGAGGTAGACTGGAATTGCATTGAAAGCATAGGAAAAGAGGCAGAACGTCCACAATGATGCACTTGGCCAAAAAGGGCGTATGCGTTTTTTCCTGAATATATTCAGGAAAAAACGCATACGCCCTTTTTGGCCAACCAAGCAAGCTTGCAAAGGAAATCTGCACTACAATGAAGTCTCACTTCCCCCCGGTCAAAAGGGCCATCTGAAAAAAGTGTAAAATCCAGAAAGGCAGGACAGGCCATGGAGAACTGGGAGCCTTGTTATGCTGATGGGTGGGATGTAAATTGCCAACAGCCACTGGGGAGAAGTGTATGGTGTTTCCTGAAACATCTAAAAAACAAAGCAACAGAGCCTAGGGCACTTCCACTTATGGTCCTATAGCTTAGGGAAATGAAAATCAAAAAGACACAGCCACCCCAAAGTTTGGGACGGCTCTGTTTACAAGAACCTCGTTTACGGTACAAGTTCAATATCGCAGAAAGTGAAAAATGGATGAAGAAGTTGTGGTACTTACGTACAATGCAATATCACTCAGCAATGACATCTATGTCATCAGGCCCGTAGCAGCATAATGAGTGGATTCAGGTATGATGATTCTAACTGAAAGAAGTCACACAGAAAAAGAAACATCATAAGATATCACTAATACACGGAATGTAAACTTGGCTACACAGGAACTGGATTACAAAACAGAACAGGGTCTCAAATTTAGAAAACCAACTTATGCTTGCTTAAGGGGAAAGGTGAGTTGGGGTGCTGCATAAAACCAGAGATTGAAATGAGCACAGATAAAGTTCCTTAAGCCAAATATGGAATAGACAAGAGCTACTCCTTGCTCAACGAAATGGACTCAACACCCCATATTAAACGCCTAAGAATGTACCTGACTAGTAAGTATCTTAAAACCTATGGATTGCTATGTCTCCGAAAGAGAATCAAGCGTGTGTACAGGGGCATAAACGCAGCAGTGATAGGATTGGAGAGGTTCGGTGAGCAAATGAAGACCCTTTGAAGTCATATTGCATGGTACCCATTCCACGGGTCTCAACTCTCCAGGTTTAAGGGATTCTTCCTTCAGCTAAAACATGCATGTGGAACCCAGAGTATGATCAACCGTGTGATCGGGAGACGTGTTCAAATATGTCTCCGTTCTCGTCCCCTGGTACTCGGGTGCAACATTCCAGACGCTTTACTAACACTCTCCCGACTTGGAGAGTCAGTGCCTTTAACCTCCTGTTTGGCCCAGTTTGCAATTTCTGCGGAAGATGAACAGGAATAGGGAGAACCAATGAGAGACTAGCTGGAGGTGTCTGGACGGGCAAATTTAACTCTCATTTCCCACCAGGAAGAGGAATTAACCAAAGGCTCAGCGTGCCGTGCCGGAACCAGATTAGGGCCTGAAGCAATCCTGCGGTGTTGCGGCCAGCTCACAAGAAAGCGAGTTGAAGAAAGGAGCTCAGGGGCACTGTAATTCACAAACCTGCAGAGTTATAAGTGACAGCTATCGTCCAAAAATATACTGAAGTAAGGCTGCCAAGAGGACTTGAAAGCGGGGCAGAATTGCAGGAAACCGATTTCAGGAGGTAGACTGGAATTGCATTGAAAGCATAGGAAAAGAGGCAGAACGTCCACAATGATGCACTTGGCCAAAAAGGGCGTATGCGTTTTTTCCTGAATATATTCAGGAAAAAACGCATACGCCCTTTTTGGCCAACCAAGCAAGCTTGCAAAGGAAATCTGCACTACAATGAAGTCTCACTTCCCCCCGGTCAAAAGGGCCATCTGAAAAAAGTGTAAAATCCAGAAAGGCAGGACAGGCCATGGAGAACTGGGAGCCTTGTTATGCTGATGGGTGGGATGTAAATTGCCAACAGCCACTGGGGAGAAGTGTATGGTGTTTCCTGAAACATCTAAAAAACAAAGCAACAGAGCCTAGGGCACTTCCACTTATGGTCCTATAGCTTAGGGAAATGAAAATCAAAAAGACACAGCCACCCCAAAGTTTGGGACGGCTCTGTTTACAAGAACCTCGTTTACGGTACAAGTTCAATATCGCAGAAAGTGAAAAATGGATGAAGAAGTTGTGGTACTTACGTACAATGCAATATCACTCAGCAATGACATCTATGTCATCAGGCCCGTAGCAGCATAATGAGTGGATTCAGGTATGATGATTCTAACTGAAAGAAGTCACACAGAAAAAGAAACATCATAAGATATCACTAATACACGGAATGTAAACTTGGCTACACAGGAACTGGATTACAAAACAGAACAGGGTCTCAAATTTAGAAAACCAACTTATGCTTGCTTAAGGGGAAAGGTGAGTTGGGGTGCTGCATAAAACCAGAGATTGAAATGAGCACAGATAAAGTTCCTTAAGCCAAATATGGAATAGACAAGAGCTACTCCTTGCTCAACGAAATGGACTCAACACCCCATATTAAACGCCTAAGAATGTACCTGACTAGTAAGTATCTTAAAACCTATGGATTGCTATGTCTCCGAAAGAGAATCAAGCGTGTGTACAGGGGCATAAACGCAGCAGTGATAGGATTGGAGAGGTTCGGTGAGCAAATGAAGACCCTTTGAAGTCATATTGCATGGTACCCATTCCACGGGTCTCAACTCTCCAGGTTTAAGGGATTCTTCCTTCAGCTAAAACATGCATGTGGAACCCAGAGTATGATCAACCGTGTGATCGGGAGACGTGTTCAAATATGTCTCCGTTCTCGTCCCCTGGTACTCGGGTGCAACATTCCAGACGCTTTACTAACACTCTCCCGACTTGGAGAGTCAGTGCCTTTAACCTCCTGTTTGGCCCAGTTTGCAATTTCTGCGGAAGATGAACAGGAATAGGGAGAACCAATGAGAGACTAGCTGGAGGTGTCTGGACGGGCAAATTTAACTCTCATTTCCCACCAGGAAGAGGAATTAACCAAAGGCTCAGCGTGCCGTGCCGGAACCAGATTAGGGCCTGAAGCAATCCTGCGGTGTTGCGGCCAGCTCACAAGAAAGCGAGTTGAAGAAAGGAGCTCAGGGGCACTGTAATTCACAAACCTGCAGAGTTATAAGTGACAGCTATCGTCCAAAAATATACTGAAGTAAGGCTGCCAAGAGGACTTGAAAGCGGGGCAGAATTGCAGGAAACCGATTTCAGGAGGTAGACTGGAATTGCATTGAAAGCATAGGAAAAGAGGCAGAACGTCCACAATGATGCACTTGGCCAAAAAGGGCGTATGCGTTTTTTCCTGAATATATTCAGGAAAAAACGCATACGCCCTTTTTGGCCAACCAAGCAAGCTTGCAAAGGAAATCTGCACTACAATGAAGTCTCACTTCCCCCCGGTCAAAAGGGCCATCTGAAAAAAGTGTAAAATCCAGAAAGGCAGGACAGGCCATGGAGAACTGGGAGCCTTGTTATGCTGATGGGCGGGATGTAAATTGCCAACAGCCACTCGGGAGAAGTGTATGGTGTTTCCTGAAACATCTAAAAAACAAAGCAACAGAGCCTAGGGCACTTCCACTTATGGTCCTATAGCTTAGGGAAATGAAAATCAAAAAGACACAGCCACCCCAAAGTTTGGGGCGGCTCTGTTTACAAGAACCTCGTTTACGGTACAAGTTCAATATCGCAGAAAGTGAAAAATGGATGAAGAAGTTGTGGTACTTACGTACAATGCAATATCACTCAGCAATGACATCTATGTCATCAGGCCCGTAGCAGCATAATGAGTGGATTCAGGTATGATGATTCTAACTGAAAGAAGTCACACAGAAAAAGAAACATCATAAGATATCACTAATACACGGAATGTAAACTTGGCTACACAGGAACTGGATTACAAAACAGAACAGGGTCTCAAATTTAGAAAACCAACTTATGCTTGCTTAAGGGGAAAGGTGAGTTGGGGTGCTGCATAAAACCAGAGATTGAAATGAGCACAGATAAAGTTCCTTAAGCCAAATATGGAATAGACAAGAGCTACTCCTTGCTCAACGAAATGGACTCAACACCCCATATTAAACGCCTAAGAATGTACCTGACTAGTAAGTATCTTAAAACCTATGGATTGCTATGTCTCCGAAAGAGAATCAAGCGTGTGTACAGGGGCATAAACGCAGCAGTGATAGGATTGGAGAGGTTCGGTGAGCAAATGAAGACCCTTTGAAGTCATATTGCATGGTACCCATTCCACGGGTCTCAACTCTCCAGGTTTAAGGGATTCTTCCTTCAGCTAAAACATGCATGTGGAACCCAGAGTATGATCAACCGTGTGATCGGGAGACGTGTTCAAATATGTCTCCGTTCTCGTCCCCTGGTACTCGGGTGCAACATTCCAGACGCTTTACTAACACTCTCCCCACTTGGAGAGTCAGTGCCTTTAACCTCCTGTTTGGCCCAGTTTGCAATTTCTGCGGAAGATGAACAGGAATAGGGAGAACCAATGAGAGACTAGCTGGAGGTGTCTGGACGGGCAAATTTAACTCTCATTTCCCACCAGGAAGAGGAATTAACCAAAGGCTCAGCGTGCCGTGCCGGAACCACATTAGGGCCTGAAGCAATCCTGCGGTGTTGCGGCCAGCTCACAAGAAAGCGAGTTGAAGAAAGGAGCTCAGGGGCACTGTAATTCACAAACCTGCAGAGTTATAAGTGACAGCTATCGTCCAAAAATATACTGAAGTAAGGCTGCCAAGAGGACTTGAAAGCGGGGCAGAATTGCAGGAAACCGATTTCAGGAGGTAGACTGGAATTGCATTGAAAGCATAGGAAAAGAGGCAGAACGTCCACAATGATGCACTTGGCCAAAAAGGGCGTATGCGTTTTTTCCTGAATATATTCAGGAAAAAACGCATACGCCCTTTTTGGCCAACCAAGCAAGCTTGCAAAGGAAATCTGCACTACAATGAAGTCTCACTTCCCCCCGGTCAAAAGGGCCATCTGAAAAAAGTGTAAAATCCAGAAAGGCAGGACAGGCCATGGAGAACTGGGAGCCTTGTTATGCTGATGGGTGGGATGTAAATTGCCAACAGCCACTGGGGAGAAGTGTATGGTGTTTCCTGAAACATCTAAAAAACAAAGCAACAGAGCCTAGGGCACTTCCACTTATGGTCCTATAGCTTAGGGAAATGAAAATCAAAAAGACACAGCCACCCCAAAGTTTGGGACGGCTCTGTTTACAAGAACCTCGTTTACGGTACAAGTTCAATATCGCAGAAAGTGAAAAATGGATGAAGAAGTTGTGGTACTTACGTACAATGCAATATCACTCAGCAATGACATCTATGTCATCAGGCCCGTAGCAGCATAATGAGTGGATTCAGGTATGATGATTCTAACTGAAAGAAGTCACACAGAAAAAGAAACATCATAAGATATCACTAATACACGGAATGTAAACTTGGCTACACAGGAACTGGATTACAAAACAGAACAGGGTCTCAAATTTAGAAAACCAACTTATGCTTGCTTAAGGGGAAAGGTGAGTTGGGGTGCTGCATAAAACCAGAGATTGAAATGAGCACAGATAAAGTTCCTTAAGCCAAATATGGAATAGACAAGAGCTACTCCTTGCTCAACGAAATGGACTCAACACCCCATATTAAACGCCTAAGAATGTACCTGACTAGTAAGTATCTTAAAACCTATGGATTGCTATGTCTCCGAAAGAGAATCAAGCGTGTGTACAGGGGCATAAACGCAGCAGTGATAGGATTGGAGAGGTTCGGTGAGCAAATGAAGACCCTTTGAAGTCATATTGCATGGTACCCATTCCACGGGTCTCAACTCTCCAGGTTTAAGGGATTCTTCCTTCAGCTAAAACATGCATGTGGAACCCAGAGTATGATCAAACGTGTGATCGGGAGACGTGTTCAAATATGTCTCCGTTCTCGTCCCCTGGTACTCGGGTGCAACATTCCAGACGCTTTACTAACACTCTCCCGACTTGGAGAGTCAGTGCCTTTAACCTCCTGTTTGGCCCAGTTTGCAATTTCTGCGGAAGATGAACAGGAATAGGGAGAACCAATGAGAGACTAGCTGGAGGTGTCTGGACGGGCAAATTTAACTCTCATTTCCCACCAGGAAGAGGAATTAACCAAAGGCTCAGCGTGCCGTGCCGGAACCAGATTAGGGCCTGAAGCAATCCTGCGGTGTTGCGGCCAGCTCACAAGAAAGCGAGTTGAAGAAAGGAGCTCAGGGGCACTGTAATTCACAAACCTGCAGAGTTATAAGTGACAGCTATCGTCCAAAAATATACTGAAGTAAGGCTGGCAAGAGGACTTGAAAGCGGGGCAGAATTGCAGGAAACCGATTTCAGGAGGTAGACTGGAATTGCATTGAAAGCATAGGAAAAGAGGCAGAACGTCCACAATGATGCACTTGGCCAAAAAGGGCGTATGCGTTTTTTCCTGAATATATTCAGGAAAAAACGCATACGCCCTTTTTGGCCAACCAAGCAAGCTTGCAAAGGAAATCTGCACTACAATGAAGTCTCACTTCCCCCCGGTCAAAAGGGCCATCTGAAAAAAGTGTAAAATCCAGAAAGGCAGGACAGGCCATGGAGAACTGGGAGCCTTGTTATGCTGATGGGCGGGATGTAAATTGCCAACAGCCACTCGGGAGAAGTGTATGGTGTTTCCTGAAACATCTAAAAAACAAAGCAACAGAGCCTAGGGCACTTCCACTTATGGTCCTATAGCTTAGGGAAATGAAAATCAAAAAGACACAGCCACCCCAAAGTTTGGGGCGGCTCTGTTTACAAGAACCTCGTTTACGGTACAAGTTCAATATCGCAGAAAGTGAAAAATGGATGAAGTTGTGGTACTTACGTACAATGCAATATCACTCAGCAATGACATCTATGTCATCAGGCCCGTAGCAGCATAATGAGTGGATTCAGGTATGATGATTCTAACTGAAAGAAGTCACACAGAAAAAGAAACATCATAAGATATCACTAATACACGGAATGTAAACTTGGCTACACAGGAACTGGATTACAAAACAGAACAGGGTCTCAAATTTAGAAAACCAACTTATGCTTGCTTAAGGGGAAAGGTGAGTTGGGGTGCTGCATAAAACCAGAGATTGAAATGAGCACAGATAAAGTTCCTTAAGCCAAATATGGAATAGACAAGAGCTACTCCTTGCTCAACGAAATGGACTCAACACCCCATATTAAACGCCTAAGAATGTACCTGACTAGTAAGTATCTTAAAACCTATGGATTGCTATGTCTCCGAAAGAGAATCAAGCGTGTGTACAGGGGCATAAACGCAGCAGTGATAGGATTGGAGAGGTTCGGTGAGCAAATGAAGACCCTTTGAAGTCATATTGCATGGTACCCATTCCACGGGTCTCAACTCTCCAGGTTTAAGGGATTCTTCCTTCAGCTAAAACATGCATGTGGAACCCAGAGTATGATCAACCGTGTGATCGGGAGACGTGTTCAAATATGTCTCCGTTCTCGTCCCCTGGTACTCGGGTGCAACATTCCAGACGCTTTACTAACACTCTCCCGACTTGGAGAGTCAGTGCCTTTAACCTCCTGTTTGGCCCAGTTTGCAATTTCTGCGGAAGATGAACAGGAATAGGGAGAACCAATGAGAGACTAGCTGGAGGTGTCTGGACGGGCAAATTTAACTCTCATTTCCCACCAGGAAGAGGAATTAACCAAAGGCTCAGCGTGCCGTGCCGGAACCAGATTAGGGCCTGAAGCAATCCTGCGGTGTTGCGGCCAGCTCACAAGAAAGCGAGTTGAAGAAAGGAGCTCAGGGGCACTGTAATTCACAAACCTGCAGAGTTATAAGTGACAGCTATCGTCCAAAAATATACTGAAGTAAGGCTGCCAAGAGGACTTGAAAGCGGGGCAGAATTGCAGGAAACCGATTTCAGGAGGTAGACTGGAATTGCATTGAAAGCATAGGAAAAGAGGCAGAACGTCCACAATGATGCACTTGGCCAAAAAGGGCGTATGCGTTTTTTCCTGAATATATTCAGGAAAAAACGCATACGCCCTTTTTGGCCAACCAAGCAAGCTTGCAAAGGAAATCTGCACTACAATGAAGTCTCACTTCCCCCCGGTCAAAAGGGCCATCTGAAAAAAGTGTAAAATCCAGAAAGGCAGGACAGGCCATGGAGAACTGGGAGCCTTGTTATGCTGATGGGCAGGATGTAAATTGCCAACAGCCACTCGGGAGAAGTGTATGGTGTTTCCTGAAACATCTAAAAAACAAAGCAACAGAGCCTAGGGCACTTCCACTTATGGTCCTATAGCTTAGGGAAATGAAAATCAAAAAGACACAGCCACCCCAAAGTTTGGGGCGGCTCTGTTTACAAGAACCTCGTTTACGGTACAAGTTCAATATCGCAGAAAGTGAAAAATGGATGAAGTTGTGGTACTTACGTACAATGCAATATCACTCAGCAATGACATCTATGTCATCAGGCCCGTAGCAGCATAATGAGTGGATTCAGGTATGATGATTCTAACTGAAAGAAGTCACACAGAAAAAGAAACATCATAAGATATCACTAATACACGGAATGTAAACTTGGCTACACAGGAACTGGATTACAAAACAGAACAGGGTCTCAAATTTAGAAAACCAACTTATGCTTGCTTAAGGGGAAAGGTGAGTTGGGGTGCTGCATAAAACCAGAGATTGAAATGAGCACAGATAAAGTTCCTTAAGCCAAATATGGAATAGACAAGAGCTACTCCTTGCTCAACGAAATGGACTCAACACCCCATATTAAACGCCTAAGAATGTACCTGACTAGTAAGTATCTTAAAACCTATGGATTGCTATGTCTCCGAAAGAGAATCAAGCGTGTGTACAGGGGCATAAACGCAGCAGTGATAGGATTGGAGAGGTTCGGTGAGCAAATGAAGACCCTTTGAAGTCATATTGCATGGTACCCATTCCACGGGTCTCAACTCTCCAGGTTTAAGGGATTCTTCCTTCAGCTAAAACATGCATGTGGAACCCAGAGTATGATCAACCGTGTGATCGGGAGACGTGTTCAAATATGTCTCCGTTCTCGTCCCCTGGTACTCGGGTGCAACATTCCAGACGCTTTACTAACACTCTCCCGACTTGGAGAGTCAGTGCCTTTAACCTCCTGTTTGGCCCAGTTTGCAATTTCTGCGGAAGATGAACAGGAATAGGGAGAACCAATGAGAGACTAGCTGGAGGTGTCTGGACGGGCAAATTTAACTCTCATTTCCCACCAGGAAGAGGAATTAACCAAAGGCTCAGCGTGCCGTGCCGGAACCAGATTAGGGCCTGAAGCAATCCTGCGGTGTTGCGGCCAGCTCACAAGAAAGCGAGTTGAAGAAAGGAGCTCAGGGGCACTGTAATTCACAAACCTGCAGAGTTATAAGTGACAGCTATCGTCCAAAAATATACTGAAGTAAGGCTGCCAAGAGGACTTGAAAGCGGGGCAGAATTGCAGGAAACCGATTTCAGGAGGTAGACTGGAATTGCATTGAAAGCATAGGAAAAGAGGCAGAACGTCCACAATGATGCACTTGGCCAAAAAGGGCGTATGCGTTTTTTCCTGAATATATTCAGGAAAAAACGCATACGCCCTTTTTGGCCAACCAAGCAAGCTTGCAAAGGAAATCTGCACTACAATGAAGTCTCACTTCCCCCCGGTCAAAAGGGCCATCTGAAAAAAGTGTAAAATCCAGAAAGGCAGGACAGGCCATGGAGAACTGGGAGCCTTGTTATGCTGATGGGCGGGATGTAAATTGCCAACAGCCACTCGGGAGAAGTGTATGGTGTTTCCTGAAACATCTAAAAAACAAAGCAACAGAGCCTAGGGCACTTCCACTTATGGTCCTATAGCTTAGGGAAATGAAAATCAAAAAGACACAGCCACCCCAAAGTTTGGGGCGGCTCTGTTTACAAGAACCTCGTTTACGGTACAAGTTCAATATCGCAGAAAGTGAAAAATGGATGAAGAAGTTGTGGTACTTACGTACAATGCAATATCACTCAGCAATGACATCTATGTCATCAGGCCCGTAGCAGCATAATGAGTGGATTCAGGTATGATGATTCTAACTGAAAGAAGTCACACAGAAAAAGAAACATCATAAGATATCACTAATACACGGAATGTAAACTTGGCTACACAGGAACTGGATTACAAAACAGAACAGGGTCTCAAATTTAGAAAACCAACTTATGCTTGCTTAAGGGGAAAGGTGAGTTGGGGTGCTGCATAAAACCAGAGATTGAAATGAGCACAGATAAAGTTCCTTAAGCCAAATATGGAATAGACAAGAGCTACTCCTTGCTCAACGAAATGGACTCAACACCCCATATTAAACGCCTAAGAATGTACCTGACTAGTAAGTATCTTAAAACCTATGGATTGCTATGTCTCCGAAAGAGAATCAAGCGTGTGTACAGGGGCATAAACGCAGCAGTGATAGGATTGGAGAGGTTCGGTGAGCAAATGAAGACCCTTTGAAGTCATATTGCATGGTACCCATTCCACGGGTCTCAACTCTCCAGGTTTAAGGGATTCTTCCTTCAGCTAAAACATGCATGTGGAACCCAGAGTATGATCAACCGTGTGATCGGGAGACGTGTTCAAATATGTCTCCGTTCTCGTCCCCTGGTACTCGGGTGCAACATTCCAGACGCTTTACTAACACTCTCCCCACTTGGAGAGTCAGTGCCTTTAACCTCCTGTTTGGCCCAGTTTGCAATTTCTGCGGAAGATGAACAGGAATAGGGAGAACCAATGAGAGACTAGCTGGAGGTGTCTGGACGGGCAAATTTAACTCTCATTTCCCACCAGGAAGAGGAATTAACCAAAGGCTCAGCGTGCCGTGCCGGAACCACATTAGGGCCTGAAGCAATCCTGCGGTGTTGCGGCCAGCTCACAAGAAAGCGAGTTGAAGAAAGGAGCTCAGGGGCACTGTAATTCACAAACCTGCAGAGTTATAAGTGACAGCTATCGTCCAAAAATATACTGAAGTAAGGCTGCCAAGAGGACTTGAAAGCGGGGCAGAATTGCAGGAAACCGATTTCAGGAGGTAGACTGGAATTGCATTGAAAGCATAGGAAAAGAGGCAGAACGTCCACAATGATGCACTTGGCCAAAAAGGGCGTATGCGTTTTTTCCTGAATATATTCAGGAAAAAACGCATACGCCCTTTTTGGCCAACCAAGCAAGCTTGCAAAGGAAATCTGCACTACAATGAAGTCTCACTTCCCCCCGGTCAAAAGGGCCATCTGAAAAAAGTGTAAAATCCAGAAAGGCAGGACAGGCCATGGAGAACTGGGAGCCTTGTTATGCTGATGGGTGGGATGTAAATTGCCAACAGCCACTGGGGAGAAGTGTATGGTGTTTCCTGAAACATCTAAAAAACAAAGCAACAGAGCCTAGGGCACTTCCACTTATGGTCCTATAGCTTAGGGAAATGAAAATCAAAAAGACACAGCCACCCCAAAGTTTGGGACGGCTCTGTTTACAAGAACCTCGTTTACGGTACAAGTTCAATATCGCAGAAAGTGAAAAATGGATGAAGAAGTTGTGGTACTTACGTACAATGCAATATCACTCAGCAATGACATCTATGTCATCAGGCCCGTAGCAGCATAATGAGTGGATTCAGGTATGATGATTCTAACTGAAAGAAGTCACACAGAAAAAGAAACATCATAAGATATCACTAATACACGGAATGTAAACTTGGCTACACAGGAACTGGATTACAAAACAGAACAGGGTCTCAAATTTAGAAAACCAACTTATGCTTGCTTAAGGGGAAAGGTGAGTTGGGGTGCTGCATAAAACCAGAGATTGAAATGAGCACAGATAAAGTTCCTTAAGCCAAATATGGAATAGACAAGAGCTACTCCTTGCTCAACGAAATGGACTCAACACCCCATATTAAACGCCTAAGAATGTACCTGACTAGTAAGTATCTTAAAACCTATGGATTGCTATGTCTCCGAAAGAGAATCAAGCGTGTGTACAGGGGCATAAACGCAGCAGTGATAGGATTGGAGAGGTTCGGTGAGCAAATGAAGACCCTTTGAAGTCATATTGCATGGTACCCATTCCACGGGTCTCAACTCTCCAGGTTTAAGGGATTCTTCCTTCAGCTAAAACATGCATGTGGAACCCAGAGTATGATCAAACGTGTGATCGGGAGACGTGTTCAAATATGTCTCCGTTCTCGTCCCCTGGTACTCGGGTGCAACATTCCAGACGCTTTACTAACACTCTCCCGACTTGGAGAGTCAGTGCCTTTAACCTCCTGTTTGGCCCAGTTTGCAATTTCTGCGGAAGATGAACAGGAATAGGGAGAACCAATGAGAGACTAGCTGGAGGTGTCTGGACGGGCAAATTTAACTCTCATTTCCCACCAGGAAGAGGAATTAACCAAAGGCTCAGCGTGCCGTGCCGGAACCAGATTAGGGCCTGAAGCAATCCTGCGGTGTTGCGGCCAGCTCACAAGAAAGCGAGTTGAAGAAAGGAGCTCAGGGGCACTGTAATTCACAAACCTGCAGAGTTATAAGTGACAGCTATCGTCCAAAAATATACTGAAGTAAGGCTGGCAAGAGGACTTGAAAGCGGGGCAGAATTGCAGGAAACCGATTTCAGGAGGTAGACTGGAATTGCATTGAAAGCATAGGAAAAGAGGCAGAACGTCCACAATGATGCACTTGGCCAAAAAGGGCGTATGCGTTTTTTCCTGAATATATTCAGGAAAAAACGCATACGCCCTTTTTGGCCAACCAAGCAAGCTTGCAAAGGAAATCTGCACTACAATGAAGTCTCACTTCCCCCCGGTCAAAAGGGCCATCTGAAAAAAGTGTAAAATCCAGAAAGGCAGGACAGGCCATGGAGAACTGGGAGCCTTGTTATGCTGATGGGCGGGATGTAAATTGCCAACAGCCACTCGGGAGAAGTGTATGGTGTTTCCTGAAACATCTAAAAAACAAAGCAACAGAGCCTAGGGCACTTCCACTTATGGTCCTATAGCTTAGGGAAATGAAAATCAAAAAGACACAGCCACCCCAAAGTTTGGGGCGGCTCTGTTTACAAGAACCTCGTTTACGGTACAAGTTCAATATCGCAGAAAGTGAAAAATGGATGAAGTTGTGGTACTTACGTACAATGCAATATCACTCAGCAATGACATCTATGTCATCAGGCCCGTAGCAGCATAATGAGTGGATTCAGGTATGATGATTCTAACTGAAAGAAGTCACACAGAAAAAGAAACATCATAAGATATCACTAATACACGGAATGTAAACTTGGCTACACAGGAACTGGATTACAAAACAGAACAGGGTCTCAAATTTAGAAAACCAACTTATGCTTGCTTAAGGGGAAAGGTGAGTTGGGGTGCTGCATAAAACCAGAGATTGAAATGAGCACAGATAAAGTTCCTTAAGCCAAATATGGAATAGACAAGAGCTACTCCTTGCTCAACGAAATGGACTCAACACCCCATATTAAACGCCTAAGAATGTACCTGACTAGTAAGTATCTTAAAACCTATGGATTGCTATGTCTCCGAAAGAGAATCAAGCGTGTGTACAGGGGCATAAACGCAGCAGTGATAGGATTGGAGAGGTTCGGTGAGCAAATGAAGACCCTTTGAAGTCATATTGCATGGTACCCATTCCACGGGTCTCAACTCTCCAGGTTTAAGGGATTCTTCCTTCAGCTAAAACATGCATGTGGAACCCAGAGTATGATCAACCGTGTGATCGGGAGACGTGTTCAAATATGTCTCCGTTCTCGTCCCCTGGTACTCGGGTGCAACATTCCAGACGCTTTACTAACACTCTCCCGACTTGGAGAGTCAGTGCCTTTAACCTCCTGTTTGGCCCAGTTTGCAATTTCTGCGGAAGATGAACAGGAATAGGGAGAACCAATGAGAGACTAGCTGGAGGTGTCTGGACGGGCAAATTTAACTCTCATTTCCCACCAGGAAGAGGAATTAACCAAAGGCTCAGCGTGCCGTGCCGGAACCAGATTAGGGCCTGAAGCAATCCTGCGGTGTTGCGGCCAGCTCACAAGAAAGCGAGTTGAAGAAAGGAGCTCAGGGGCACTGTAATTCACAAACCTGCAGAGTTATAAGTGACAGCTATCGTCCAAAAATATACTGAAGTAAGGCTGCCAAGAGGACTTGAAAGCGGGGCAGAATTGCAGGAAACCGATTTCAGGAGGTAGACTGGAATTGCATTGAAAGCATAGGAAAAGAGGCAGAACGTCCACAATGATGCACTTGGCCAAAAAGGGCGTATGCGTTTTTTCCTGAATATATTCAGGAAAAAACGCATACGCCCTTTTTGGCCAACCAAGCAAGCTTGCAAAGGAAATCTGCACTACAATGAAGTCTCACTTCCCCCCGGTCAAAAGGGCCATCTGAAAAAAGTGTAAAATCCAGAAAGGCAGGACAGGCCATGGAGAACTGGGAGCCTTGTTATGCTGATGGGCAGGATGTAAATTGCCAACAGCCACTCGGGAGAAGTGTATGGTGTTTCCTGAAACATCTAAAAAACAAAGCAACAGAGCCTAGGGCACTTCCACTTATGGTCCTATAGCTTAGGGAAATGAAAATCAAAAAGACACAGCCACCCCAAAGTTTGGGGCGGCTCTGTTTACAAGAACCTCGTTTACGGTACAAGTTCAATATCGCAGAAAGTGAAAAATGGATGAAGTTGTGGTACTTACGTACAATGCAATATCACTCAGCAATGACATCTATGTCATCAGGCCCGTAGCAGCATAATGAGTGGATTCAGGTATGATGATTCTAACTGAAAGAAGTCACACAGAAAAAGAAACATCATAAGATATCACTAATACACGGAATGTAAACTTGGCTACACAGGAACTGGATTACAAAACAGAACAGGGTCTCAAATTTAGAAAACCAACTTATGCTTGCTTAAGGGGAAAGGTGAGTTGGGGTGCTGCATAAAACCAGAGATTGAAATGAGCACAGATAAAGTTCCTTAAGCCAAATATGGAATAGACAAGAGCTACTCCTTGCTCAACGAAATGGACTCAACACCCCATATTAAACGCCTAAGAATGTACCTGACTAGTAAGTATCTTAAAACCTATGGATTGCTATGTCTCCGAAAGAGAATCAAGCGTGTGTACAGGGGCATAAACGCAGCAGTGATAGGATTGGAGAGGTTCGGTGAGCAAATGAAGACCCTTTGAAGTCATATTGCATGGTACCCATTCCACGGGTCTCAACTCTCCAGGTTTAAGGGATTCTTCCTTCAGCTAAAACATGCATGTGGAACCCAGAGTATGATCAACCGTGTGATCGGGAGACGTGTTCAAATATGTCTCCGTTCTCGTCCCCTGGTACTCGGGTGCAACATTCCAGACGCTTTACTAACACTCTCCCGACTTGGAGAGTCAGTGCCTTTAACCTCCTGTTTGGCCCAGTTTGCAATTTCTGCGGAAGATGAACAGGAATAGGGAGAACCAATGAGAGACTAGCTGGAGGTGTCTGGACGGGCAAATTTAACTCTCATTTCCCACCAGGAAGAGGAATTAACCAAAGGCTCAGCGTGCCGTGCCGGAACCACATTAGGGCCTGAAGCAATCCTGTGGTGTTGCGGCCAGCTCACAAGAAAGCGAGTTGAAGAAAGGAGCTCAGGGGCACTGTAATTCACAAACCTGCAGAGTTATAAATGACAGCTATCGTCCAAAAATATACTGAAGTAAGGCTGCCAAGAGGACTTGAAAGCGGGGCAGAATTGCAGGAAACCGATTTCAGGAGGTAGACTGGAATTGCATTGAAAGCATAGGAAAAGAGGCAGAACGTCCACAATGATGCACTTGGCCAAAAAGGGCGTATGCGTTTTTTCCTGAATATATTCAGGAAAAAACGCATACGCCCTTTTTGGCCAACCAAGCAAGCTTGCAAAGGAAATCTGCACTACAATGAAGTCTCACTTCCCCCCGGTCAAAAGGGCCATCTGAAAAAAGTGTAAAATCCAGAAAGGCAGGACAGGCCATGGAGAACTGGGAGCCTTGTTATGCTGATGGGCGGGATGTAAATTGCCAACAGCCACTGGGGAGAAGTGTATGGTGTTTCCTGAAACATCTAAAAAACAAAGCAACAGAGCCTAGGGCACTTCCACTTATGGTCCTATAGCTTAGGGAAATGAAAATCAAAAAGACACAGCCACCCCAAAGTTTGGGACGGCTCTGTTTACAAGAACCTCGTTTACGGTACAAGTTCAATATCGCAGAAAGTGAAAAATGGATGAAGAAGTTGTGGTACTTACGTACAATGCAATATCACTCAGCAATGACATCTATGTCATCAGGCCCGTAGCAGCATAATGAGTGGATTCAGGTATGATGATTCTAACTGAAAGAAGTCACACAGAAAAAGAAACATCATAAGATATCACTAATACACGGAATGTAAACTTGGCTACACAGGAACTGGATTACAAAACAGAACAGGGTCTCAAATTTAGAAAACCAACTTATGCTTGCTTAAGGGGAAAGGTGAGTTGGGGTGCTGCATAAAACCAGAGATTGAAATGAGCACAGATAAAGTTCCTTAAGCCAAATATGGAATAGACAAGAGCTACTCCTTGCTCAACGAAATGGACTCAACACCCCATATTAAACGCCTAAGAATGTACCTGACTAGTAAGTATCTTAAAACCTATGGATTGCTATGTCTCCGAAAGAGAATCAAGCGTGTGTACAGGGGCATAAACGCAGCAGTGATAGGATTGGAGAGGTTCGGTGAGCAAATGAAGACCCTTTGAAGACATATTGCATGGTACCCATTCCACGGGTCTCAACTCTCCAGGTTTGAGGGATTCTTCCTTCAGCTAAAACATGCATGTGGAACCCAGAGTATGATCAACCGTGTGATCGGGAGACGTGCTCAAATATGTCTCCGTTCTCGTCCCCTGGTACTCGGGTGCAACATTCCAGACGCTTTACTAACACTCTCCCCACTTGGAGAGTCAGTGCCTTTAACCTCCTGTTTGGCCCAGTTTGCAATTTCTGCGGAAGATGAACAGGAATAGGGAGAACCAATGAGAGACTAGCTGGAGGTGTCTGGACGGGCAAATTTAACTCTCATTTCCCACCAGGAAGAGGAATTAACCAAAGGCTCAGCGTGCCGTGCCGGAACCAGATTAGGGCCTGAAGCAATCCTGCGGTGTTGCGGCCAGCTCACAAGAAAGCGAGTTGAAGAAAGGAGCTCAGGGGCACTGTAATTCACAAACCTGCAGAGTTATAAGTGACAGCTATCGTCCAAAAATATACTGAAGTAAGGCTGCCAAGAGGACTTGAAAGCGGGGCAGAATTGCAGGAAACCGATTTCAGGAGGTAGACTGGAATTGCATTGAAAGCATAGGAAAAGAGGCAGAACGTCCACAATGATGCACTTGGCCAAAAAGGGCGTATGCGTTTTTTCCTGAATATATTCAGGTAAAAACGCATACGCCCTTTTTGGCCAACCAAGCAAGCTTGCAAAGGAAATCTGCACTACAATGAAGTCTCACTTCCCCCCGGTCAAAAGGGCCATCTGAAAAAAGTGTAAAATCCAGAAAGGCAGGACAGGCCATGGAGAACTGGGAGCCTTGTTATGCTGATGGGCGGGATGTAAATTGCCAACAGCCACTCGGGAGAAGTGTATGGTGTTTCCTGAAACATCTAAAAAACAAAGCAACAGAGCCTAGGGCACTTCCACTTATGGTCCTATAGCTTAGGGAAATGAAAATCAAAAAGACACAGCCACCCCAAAGTTTGGGGCGGCTCTGTTTACAAGAACCTCGTTTACGGTACAAGTTCAATATCGCAGAAAGTGAAAAATGGATGAAGAAGTTGTGGTACTTACGTACAATGCAATATCACTCAGCAATGACATCTATGTCATCAGGCCCGTAGCAGCATAATGAGTGGATTCAGGTATGATGATTCTAACTGAAAGAAGTCACACAGAAAAAGAAACATCATAAGATATCACTAATACACGGAATGTAAACTTGGCTACACAGGAACTGGATTACAAAACAGAACAGGGTCTCAAATTTAGAAAACCAACTTATGCTTGCTTAAGGGGAAAGGTGAGTTGGGGTGCTGCATAAAACCAGAGATTGAAATGAGCACAGATAAAGTTCCTTAAGCCAAATATGGAATAGACAAGAGCTACTCCTTGCTCAACGAAATGGACTCAACACCCCATATTAAACGCCTAAGAATGTACCTGACTAGTAAGTATCTTAAAACCTATGGATTGCTATGTCTCCGAAAGAGAATCAAGCGTGTGTACAGGGGCATAAACGCAGCAGTGATAGGATTGGAGAGGTTCGGTGAGCAAATGAAGACCCTTTGAAGACATATTGCATGGTACCCATTCCACGGGTCTCAACTCTCCAGGTTTAAGGGATTCTTCCTTCAGCTAAAACATGCATGTGGAACCCAGAGTATGATCAACCGTGTGATCGGGAGACGTGTTCAAATATGTCTCCGTTCTCGTCCCCTGGTACTCGGGTGCAACATTCCAGACGCTTTACTAACACTCTCCCGACTTGGAGAGTCAGTGCCTTTAACCTCCTGTTTGGCCCAGTTTGCAATTTCTGCGGAAGATGAACAGGAATAGGGAGAACCAATGAGAGACTAGCTGGAGGTGTCTGGACGGGCAAATTTAACTCTCATTTCCCACCAGGAAGAGGAATTAACCAAAGGCTCAGCGTGCCGTGCCGGAACCAGATTAGGGCCTGAAGCAATCCTGCGGTGTTGCGGCCAGCTCACAAGAAAGCGAGTTGAAGAAAGGAGCTCAGGGGCACTGTAATTCACAAAACTGCAGAGTTATAAGTGACAGCTATCGTCCAAAAATATACTGAAGTAAGGCTGCCAAGAGGACTTGAAAGCGGGGCAGAATTGCAGGAAACCGATTTCAGGAGGTAGACTGGAATTGCATTGAAAGCATAGGAAAAGAGGCAGAACGTCCACAATGATGCACTTGGCCAAAAAGGGCGTATGCGTTTTTTCCTGAATATATTCAGGAAAAAACGCATTCGCCCTTTTTGGCCAACCAAGCAAGCTTGCAAAGGAAATCTGCACTACAATGAAGTCTCACTTCCCCCCGGTCAAAAGGGCCATCTGAAAAAAGTGTAAAATCCAGAAAGGCAGGACAGGCCATGGAGAACTGGGAGCCTTGTTATGCTGATGGGCGGGATGTAAATTGCCAACAGCCACTCGGGAGAAGTGTATGGTGTTTCCTGAAACATCTAAAAAACAAAGCAACAGAGCCTAGGGCACTTCCACTTATGGTCCTATAGCTTAGGGAAATGAAAATCAAAAAGACACAGCCACCCCAAAGTTTGGGACGGCTCTGTTTACAAGAACCTCGTTTACGGTACAAGTTCAATATCGCAGAAAGTGAAAAATGGATGAAGAAGTTGTGGTACTTACGTACAATGCAATATCACTCAGCAATGACATCTATGTCATCAGGCCCGTAGCAGCATAATGAGTGGATTCAGGTATGATGATTCTAACTGAAAGAAGTCACACAGAAAAAGAAACATCATAAGATATCACTAATACACGGAATGTAAACTTGGCTACACAGGAACTGGATTACAAAACAGAACAGGGTCTCAAATTTAGAAAACCAACTTATGCTTGCTTAAGGGGAAAGGTGAGTTGGGGTGCTGCATAAAACCAGAGATTGAAATGAGCACAGATAAAGTTCCTTAAGCCAAATATGGAATAGACAAGAGCTACTCCTTGCTCAACGAAATGGACTCAACACCCCATATTAAACGCCTAAGAATGTACCTGACTAGTAAGTATCTTAAAACCTATGGATTGCTATGTCTCCGAAAGAGAATCAAGCGTGTGTACAGGGGCATAAACGCAGCAGTGATAGGATTGGAGAGGTTCGGTGAGCAAATGAAGACCCTTTGAAGACATATTGCATGGTACCCATTCCACGGGTCTCAACTCTCCAGGTTTAAGGGATTCTTCCTTCAGCTAAAACATGCATGTGGAACCCAGAGTATGATCAACCGTGTGATCGGGAGACGTGTTCAAATATGTCTCCGTTCTCGTCCCCTGGTACTCGGGTGCAACATTCCAGACGCTTTACTAACACTCTCCCCACTTGGAGAGTCAGTGCCTTTAACCTCCTGTTTGGCCCAGTTTGCAATTTCTGCGGAAGATGAACAGGAATAGGGAGAACCAATGAGAGACTAGCTGGAGGTGTCTGGACGGGCAAATTTAACTCTCATTTCCCACCAGGAAGAGGAATTACCCAAAGGCTCAGCGTGCCGTGCCGGAACCAGATTAGGGCCTGAAGCAATCCTGCGGTGTTGCGGCCAGCTCACAAGAAAGCGAGTTGAAGAAAGGAGCTCAGGGGCACTGTAATTCACAAACCTGCAGAGTTATAAGTGACAGCTATCGTCCAAAAATATACTGAAGTAAGGCTGCCAAGAGGACTTGAAAGCGGGGCAGAATTGCAGGAAACCGATTTCAGGAGGTAGACTGGAATTGCATTGAAAGCATAGGAAAAGAGGCAGAACGTCCACAATGATGCACTTGGCCAAAAAGGGCGTATGCGTTTTTTCCTGAATATATTCAGGAAAAAACGCATACGCCCTTTTTGGCCAAGGAAGCAAGCTTGCAAAGGAAATCTGCACTACAATGAAGTCTCACTTCCCCCCGGTCAAAAGGGCCATCTGAAAAAAGTGTAAAATCCAGAAAGGCAGGACAGGCCATGGAGAACTGGGAGCCTTGTTATGCTGATGGGCGGGATGTAAATTGCCAACAGCCACTCGGGAGAAGTGTATGGTGTTTCCTGAAACATCTAAAAAACAAAGCAACAGAGCCTAGGGCACTTCCACTTATGGTCCTATAGCTTAGGGAAATGAAAATCAAAAAGACACAGCCACCCCAAAGTTTGGGGCGGCTCTGTTTACAAGAACCTCGTTTACGGTACAAGTTCAATATCGCAGAAAGTGAAAAATGGATGAAGAAGTTGTGGTACTTACGTACAATGCAATGTCACTCAGCAATGACATCTATGTCATCAGGCCCGTAGCAGCATAATGAGTGGATTCAGGTATGATGATTCTAACTGAAAGAAGTCACACAGAAAAAGAAACATCATAAGATATCACTAATACACGGAATGTAAACTTGGCTACACAGGAACTGGATTACAAAACAGAACAGGGTCTCAAATTTAGAAAACCAACTTATGCTTGCTTAAGGGGAAAGGTGAGTTGGGGTGCTGCATAAAACCAGAGATTGAAATGAGCACAGATAAAGTTCCTTAAGCCAAATATGGAATAGACAAGAGCTACTCCTTGCTCAACGAAATGGACTCAACACCCCATATTAAACGCCTAAGAATGTACCTGACTAGTAAGTATCTTAAAACCTATGGATTGCTATGTCTCCGAAAGAGAATCAAGCGTGTGTACAGGGGCATAAACGCAGCAGTGATAGGATTGGAGAGGTTCGGTGAGCAAATGAAGACCCTTTGAAGTCATATTGCATGGTACCCATTCCACGGGTCTCAACTCTCCAGGTTTAAGGGATTCTTCCTTCAGCTAAAACATGCATGTGGAACCCAGAGTATGATCAACCGTGTGATCGGGAGACGTGTTCAAATATGTCTCCGTTCTCGTCCCCTGGTACTCGGGTGCAACATTCCAGACGCTTTACTAACACTCTCCCGACTTGGAGAGTCAGTGCCTTTAACCTCCTGTTTGGCCCAGTTTGCAATTTCTGCGGAAGATGAACAGGAATAGGGAGAACCAATGAGAGACTAGCTGGAGGTGTCTGGACGGGCAAATTTAACTCTCATTTCCCACCAGGAAGAGGAATTAACCAAAGGCTCAGCGTGCCGTGCCGGAACCAGATTAGGGCCTGAAGCAATCCTGCGGTGTTGCGGCCAGCTCACAAGAAAGCGAGTTGAAGAAAGGAGCTCAGGGGCACTGTAATTCACAAAACTGCAGAGTTATAAGTGACAGCTATCGTCCAAAAATATACTGAAGTAAGGCTGCCAAGAGGACTTGAAAGCGGGGCAGAATTGCAGGAAACCGATTTCAGGAGGTAGACTGGAATTGCATTGAAAGCATAGGAAAAGAGGCAGAACGTCCACAATGATGCACTTGGCCAAAAAGGGCGTATGCGTTTTTTCCTGAATATATTCAGGAAAAAACGCATTCGCCCTTTTTGGCCAACCAAGCAAGCTTGCAAAGGAAATCTGCACTACAATGAAGTCTCACTTCCCCCTGGTCAAAAGGGCCATCTGAAAAAAGTGTAAAATCCAGAAAGGCAGGACAGGCCATGGAGAACTGGGAGCCTTGTTATGCTGATGGGCGGGATGTTAATTGCCAACAGCCACTCGGGAGAAGTGTATGGTGTTTCCTGAAACATCTAAAAAACAAAGCAACAGAGCCTAGGGCACTTCCACTTATGGTCCTATAGCTTAGGGAAATGAAAATCAAAAAGACACAGCCACCCCAAAGTTTGGGACGGCTCTGTTTACAAGAACCTCGTTTACGGTACAAGTTCAATATCGCAGAAAGTGAAAAATGGATGAAGAAGTTGTGGTACTTACGTACAATGCAATATCACTCAGCAATGACATCTATGTCATCAGGCCCGTAGCAGCATAATGAGTGGATTCAGGTATGATGATTCTAACTGAAAGAAGTCACACAGAAAAAGAAACATCATAAGATATCACTAATACACGGAATGTAAACTTGGCTACACAGGAACTGGATTACAAAACAGAACAGGGTCTCAAATTTAGAAAACCAACTTATGCTTGCTTAAGGGGAAAGGTGAGTTGGGGTGCTGCATAAAACCAGAGATTGAAATGAGCACAGATAAAGTTCCTTAAGCCAAATATGGAATAGACAAGAGCTACTCCTTGCTCAACGAAATGGACTCAACACCCCATATTAAACGCCTAAGAATGTACCTGACTAGTAAGTATCTTAAAACCTATGGATTGCTATGTCTCCGAAAGAGAATCAAGCGTGTGTACAGGGGCATAAACGCAGCAGTGATAGGATTGGAGAGGTTCGGTGAACAAATGAAGACCCTTTGAAGTCATATTGCATGGTACCCATTCCACGGGTCTCAACTCTCCAGGTTTAAGGGATTCTTCCTTCAGCTAAAACATGCATGTGGAACCCAGAGTATGATCAACCGTGTGATCGGGAGACGTGTTCAAATATGTCTCCGTTCTCGTCCCCTGGTACTCGGGTGCAACATTCCAGACGGTTTACTAACACTCTCCCGTCTTGGAGAGTCAGTGCCTTTAACCTCCTGTTTGGCCCAGTTTGCAATTTCTGCGGAAGATGAACAGGAATAGGGAGAACCAATGAGAGACTAGCTGGAGGTGTCTGGACGGGCAAATTTAACTCTCATTTCCCACCAGGAAGAGGAATTAACCAAAGGCTCAGCGTGCCGTGCCGGAACCAGATTAGGGCCTGAAGCAATCCTGCGGTGTTGCGGCCAGCTCACAAGAAAGCGAGTTGAAGAAAGGAGCTCAGGGGCACTGTAATTCACAAAACTGCAGAGTTATAAGTGACAGCTATCGTCCAAAAATATACTGAAGTAAGGCTGCCAAGAGGACTTGAAAGCGGGGCAGAATTGCAGGAAACCGATTTCAGGAGGTAGACTGGAATTGCATTGAAAGCATAGGAAAAGAGGCAGAACGTCCACAATGATGCACTTGGCCAAAAAGGGCGTATGCGTTTTTTCCTGAATATATTCAGGAAAAAACGCATACGCCCTTTTTGGCCAACCAAGCAAGCTTGCAAAGGAAATCTGCACTACAATGAAGTCTCACTTCCCCCTGGTCAAAAGGGCCATCTGAAAAAAGTGTAAAATCCAGAAAGGCAGGACAGGCCATGGAGAACTGGGAGCCTTGTTATGCTGATGGGCGGGATGTAAATTGCCAACAGCCACTCAGGAGAAGTGTATGGTGTTTCCTGAAACATCTAAAAAACAAAGCAACAGAGCCTAGGGCATTTCCACTTATGGTCCTATAGCTTAGGGAAATGAAAATCAAAAAGACACAGCCACCCCAAAGTTTGGGGCGGCTCTGTTTACAAGAACCTCGTTTACGGTACAAGTTCAATATCGCAGAAAGTGAAAAATGGATGAAGAAGTTGTGGTACTTACGTACAATGCAATATCACTCAGCAATGACATCTATGTCATCAGGCCCGTAGCAGCATAATGAGTGGATTCAGGTATGATGATTCTAACTG
The DNA here is from genome assembly GCF_963455315.2 of Globicephala melas. Taxonomy (NCBI): domain Eukaryota; kingdom Metazoa; phylum Chordata; class Mammalia; order Artiodactyla; family Delphinidae; genus Globicephala; species Globicephala melas. The sequence goes on along the minus strand of NW_027207676.1, from coordinate 72,546 downwards.
AAAGAAGTCACACAGAAAAAGAAACATCATAAGATATCACTAATACACGGAATGTAAACTTGGCTACACAGGAACTGGATTACAAAACAGAACAGGGTCTCAAATTTAGAAAACCAACTTATGCTTGCTTAAGGGGAAAGGTGAGTTGGGGTGCTGCATAAAACCAGAGATTGAAATGAGCACAGATAAAGTTCCTTAAGCCAAATATGGAATAGACAAGAGCTACTCCTTGCTCAACGAAATGGACTCAACACCCCATATTAAACGCCTAAGAATGTACCTGACTAGTAAGTATCTTAAAACCTATGGATTGCTATGTCTCCGAAAGAGAATCAAGCGTGTGTACAGGGGCATAAACGCAGCAGTGATAGGATTGGAGAGGTTCGGTGAGCAAATGAAGACCCTTTGAAGACATATTGCATGGTACCCATTCCACGGGTCTCAACTCTCCAGGTTTAAGGGATTCTTCCTTCAGCTAAAACATGCATGTGGAACCCAGAGTATGATCAACCGTGTGATCGGGAGACGTGTTCAAATATGTCTCCGTTCTCGTCCCCTGGTACTCGGGTGCAACATTCCAGACGCTTTACTAACACTCTCCCGACTTGGAGAGTCAGTGCCTTTAACCTCCTGTTTGGCCCAGTTTGCAATTTCTGCGGAAGATGAACAGGAATAGGGAGAACCAATGAGAGACTAGCTGGAGGTGTCTGGACGGGCAAATTTAACTCTCATTTCCCACCAGGAAGAGGAATTAACCAAAGGCTCAGCGTGCCGTGCCGGAACCACATTAGGGCCTGAAGCAATCCTGCGGTGTTGCGGCCAGCTCACAAGAAAGCGAGTTGAAGAAAGGAGCTCAGGGGCACTGTAATTCACAAACCTGCAGAGTTATAAATGACAGCTATCGTCCAAAAATATACTGAAGTAAGGCTGCCAAGAGGACTTGAAAGCGGGGCAGAATTGCAGGAAACCGATTTCAGGAGGTAGACTGGAATTGCATTGAAAGCATAGGAAAAGAGGCAGAACGTCCACAATGATGCACTTGGCCAAAAAGGGCGTATGCGTTTTTTCCTGAATATATTCAGGAAAAAACGCATACGCCCTTTTTGGCCAACCAAGCAAGCTTGCAAAGGAAATCTGCACTACAATGAAGTCTCACTTCCCCCCGGTCAAAAGGGCCATCTGAAAAAAGTGTAAAATCCAGAAAGGCAGGACAGGCCATGGAGAACTGGGAGCCTTGTTATGCTGATGGGCGGGATGTAAATTGCCAACAGCCACTCGGGAGAAGTGTATGGTGTTTCCTGAAACATCTAAAAAACAAAGCAACAGAGCCTAGGGCACTTCCACTTATGGTCCTATAGCTTAGGGAAATGAAAATCAAAAAGACACAGCCACCCCAAAGTTTGGGACGGCTCTGTTTACAAGAACCTCGTTTACGGTACAAGTTCAATATTGCAGAAAGTGAAAAATGGATGAAGAAGTTGTGGTACTTACGTACAATGCAATATCACTCAGCAATGACATCTATGTCATCAGGCCCGTAGCAGCATAATGAGTGGATTCAGGTATGATGATTCTAACTGAGAGAAGTCACACAGAAAAAGAAACATCATAAGATATCACTAATACACGGAATGTAAACTTGGCTACACAGGAACTGGATTACAAAACAGAACAGGGTCTCAAATTTAGAAAACCAACTTATGCTTGCTTAAGGGGAAAGGTGAGTTGGGGTGCTGCATAAAACCAGAGATTGAAATGAGCACAGACAAATTTCCTTAAGCCAAATATGGAATAGACAAGAGCTACTCCTTGCTCAACGAAATGGACTCAACACCCCATATTAAACGCCTAATAATGTACCTGACTAGTAAGTATCTTAAAACCTATGGATTGCTATGTCTCCGAAAGAGAATCAAGCGTGTGTACAGGGGCATAAACGCAGCAGTGATAGGATTGGAGAGGTTCGGTGAGCAAATGAAGACCCTTTGAAGTCATATTGCATGGTACCCATTCCACGGGTCTCAACTCTCCAGGTTTAAGGGATTCTTCCTTCAGCTAAAACATGCATGTGGAACCCAGAGTATGATCAACCGTGTGATCGGGAGACGTGTTCAAATATGTCTCCGTTCTCGTCCCCTGGTACTCGGGTGCAACATTCCAGACGCTTTACTAACACTCTCCCGACTTGGAGAGTCAGTGCCTTTAACCTCCTGTTTGGCCCAGTTTGCAATTTCTGCGGAAGATGAACAGGAATAGGGAGAACCAATGAGAGACTAGCTGGAGGTGTCTGGACGGGCAAATTTAACTCTCATTTCCCACCAGGAAGAGGAATTAACCAAAGGCTCAGCGTGCCGTGCCGGAACCAGATTAGGGCCTGAAGCAATCCTGCGGTGTTGCGGCCAGCTCACAAGAAAGCGAGTTGAAGAAAGGAGCTCAGGGGCACTGTAATTCACAAACCTGCAGAGTTATAAATGACAGCTATCGTCCAAAAATATACTGAAGTAAGGCTGCCAAGAGGACTTGAAATCGGGGCAGAATTGCAGGAAACCGATTTCAGGAGGTAGACTGGAATTGCATTGAAAGCATAGGAAAAGAGGCAGAACGTCCACAATGATGCACTTGGCCAAAAAGGGCGTATGCGTTTTTTCCTGAATATATTCAGGAAAAAACGCATACGCCCTTTTTGGCCAACCAAGCAAGCTTGCAAAGGAAATCTGCACTACAATGAAGTCTCACTTCCCCCCGGTCAAAAGGGCCATCTGAAAAAAGTGTAAAATCCAGAAAGGCAGGACAGGCCATGGAGAACTGGGAGCCTTGTTATGCTGATGGGCGGGATGTAAATTGCCAACAGCCACTCGGGAGAAGTGTATGGTGTTTCCTGAAACATCTAAAAAACAAAGCAACAGAGCCTAGGGCACTTCCACTTATGGTCCTATAGCTTAGGGAAATGAAAATCAAAAAGACACAGCCACCCCAAAGTTTGGGGCGGCTCTGTTTACAAGAACCTCGTTTACGGTACAAGTTCAATATCGCAGAAAGTGAAAAATGGATGAAGAAGTTGTGGTACTTACGTACAATGCAATATCACTCAGCAATGACATCTATGTCATCAGGCCCGTAGCAGCATAATGAGTGGATTCAGGTATGATGATTCTAACTGAAAGAAGTCACACAGAAAAAGAAACATCATAAGATATCACTAATACACGGAATGTAAACTTGGCTACACAGGAACTGGATTACAAAACAGAACAGGGTCTCAAATTTAGAAAACCAACTTATGCTTGCTTAAGGGGAAAGGTGAGTTGGGGTGCTGCATAAAACCAGAGATTGAAATGAGCACAGATAAAGTTCCTTAAGCCAAATATGGAATAGACAAGAGCTACACCTTGCTCAACGAAATGGACTCAACACCCCATATTAAACGCCTAAGAATGTACCTGACTAGTAAGTATCTTAAAACCTATGGATTGCTATGTCTCCGAAAGAGAATCAAGCGTGTGTACAGGGGCATAAACGCAGCAGTGATAGGATTGGAGAGGTTCGGTGAGCAAATTAAGACCCTTTGAAGACATATTGCATGGTACCCATTCCACGGGTCTCAACTCTCCAGGTTTAAGGGATTCTTCCTTCAGCTAAAACATGCATGTGGAACCCAGAGTATGATCAACCATGTGATCGGGATACGTGTTCAAATATGTCTCCGTTCTCGTCCCCTGGTACTCGGGTGCAACATTCCAGACGCTTTACTAACACTCTCCCGACTTGGAGAGTCAGTGCCTTTAACCTCCTGTTTGGCCCAGTTTGCAATTTCTGCGGAAGATGAACAGGAATAGGGAGAACCAATGAGAGACTAGCTGGAGGTGTCTGGACGGGCAAATTTAACTCTCATTTCCCACCAGGAAGAGGAATTAACCAAAGGCTCAGCGTGCCGTGCCGGAACCAGATTAGGGCCTGAAGCAATCCTGCGGTGTTGCGGCCAGCTCACAAGAAAGCGAGTTGAAGAAAGGAGCTCAGGGGCACTGTAATTCACAAACCTGCAGAGTTATAAGTGACAGCTATCGTCCAAAAATATACTGAAGTAAGGCTGCCAAGAGGACTTGAAAGCGGGGCAGAATTGCAGGAAACCGATTTCAGGAGGTAGACTGGAATTGCATTGAAAGCATAGGAAAAGAGGCAGAACGTCCACAATGATGCACTTGGCCAAAAAGGGCGTATGCGTTTTTTCCTGAATATATTCAGGAAAAAACGCATACGCCCTTTTTGGCCAACCAAGCAAGCTTGCAAAGGAAATCTGCACTACAATGAAGTCTCACTTCCCCCCGGTCAAAAGGGCCATCTGAAAAAAGTGTAAAATCCAGAAAGGCAGGACAGGCCATGGAGAACTGGGAGCCTTGTTATGCTGATGGGCGGGATGTAAATTGCCAACAGCCACTCGGGAGAAGTGTATGGTGTTTCCTGAAACATCTAAAAAACAAAGCAACAGAGCCTAGGGCACTTCCACTTATGGTCCTATAGCTTAGGGAAATGAAAATCAAAAAGACACAGCCACCCCAAAGTTTGGGGCGGCTCTGTTTACAAAAACCTCATTTACGGTACAAGTTCAATATCGCAGAAAGTGAAAAATGGATGAAGAAGTTGTGGTACTTACGTACAATGCAATATCACTCAGCAATGACATCTATGTCATCAGGCCCGTAGCAGCATAATGAGTGGATTCAGGTATGATGATTCTAACTGAGAGAAGTCACACAGAAAAAGAAACATCATAAGATATCACTAATACACGGAATGTAAACTTGGCTACACAGGAACTGGATTACAAAACAGAACAGGGTCTCAAATTTAGAAAACCAACTTATGCTTGCTTAAGGGGAAAGGTGAGTTGGGGTGCTGCATAAAACCAGAGATTGAAATGAGCACAGACAAATTTCCTTAAGCCAAATATGGAATAGACAAGAGCTACTCCTTGCTCAACGAAATGGACTCAACACCCCATATTAAACGCCTAATAATGTACCTGACTAGTAAGTATCTTAAAACCTATGGATTGCTATGTCTCCGAAAGAGAATCAAGCGTGTGTACAGGGGCATAAACGCAGCAGTGATAGGATTGGAGAGGTTCGGTGAGCAAATGAAGACCCTTTGAAGTCATATTGCATGGTACCCATTCCACGGGTCTCAACTCTCCAGGTTTAAGGGATTCTTCCTTCAGCTAAAACATGCATGTGGAACCCAGAGTATGATCAACCGTGTGATCGGGAGATGTGTTCAAATATGTCTCCGTTCTCGTCCCCTGGTACTTGGGTGCAACATTCCAGACGCTTTACTAACACTCTCCCGACTTGGAGAGTCAGTGCCTTTAACCTCCTGTTTGGCCCAGTTTGCAATTTCTGCGGAAGATGAACAGGAATAGGGAGAACCAATGAGAGACTAGCTGGAGGTGTCTGGACGGGCAAATTTAACTCTCATTTCCCACCAGGAAGAGGAATTAACCAAAGGCTCAGCGTGCCGTGCCGGAACCAGATTAGGGCCTGAAGCAATCCTGCGGTGTTGCGGCCAGCTCACAAGAAAGCGAGTTGAAGAAAGGAGCTCAGGGGCACTGTAATTCACAAACCTGCAGAGTTATAAATGACAGCTATCGTCCAAAAATATACTGAAGTAAGGCTGCCAAGAGGACTTGAAAGCGGGGCAGAATTGCAGGAAACCGATTTCAGGAGGTAGACTGGAATTGCATTGAAAGCATAGGAAAAGAGGCAGAACGTCCACAATGATGCACTTGGCCAAAAAGGGCGTATGCGTTTTTTCCTGAATATATTCAGGAAAAAACGCATACGCCCTTTTTGGCCAACCAAGCAAGCTTGCAAAGGAAATCTGCACGACAATGAAGTCTCACTTCCCCCCGGTCAAAAGGGCCATCTGAAAAAAGTGTAAAATCCAGAAAGGCAGGACAGGCCATGGAGAACTGGGAGCCTTGTTATGCTGATGGGCGGGATGTAAATTGCCAACAGCCACTGGGGAGAAGTGTATGGTGTTTCCTGAAACATCTAAAAAACAAAGCAACAGAGCCTAGGGCACTTCCACTTATGGTCCTATAGCTTAGGGAAATGAAAATCAAAAAGACACAGCCACCCCAAAGTTTGGGACGGCTCTGTTTACAAGAACCTCGTTTACGGTACAAGTTCAATATCGCAGAAAGTGAAAAATGGATGAAGAAGTTGTGGTACTTACGTACAATGCAATATCACTCAGCAATGACATCTATGTCATCAGGCCCGTAGCAGCATAATGAGTGGATTCAGGTATGATGATTCTAACTGAAAGAAGTCACACAGAAAAAGAAACATCATAAGATATCACTAATACACGGAATGTAAACTTGGCTACACAGGAACTGGATTACAAAACAGAACAGGGTCTCAAATTTAGAAAACCAACTTATGCTTGCTTAAGGGGAAAGGTGAGTTGGGGTGCTGCATAAAACCAGAGATTGAAATGAGCACAGACAAATTTCCTTAAGCCAAATATGGAATAGACAAGAGCTACTCCTTGCTCAACGAAATGGACTCAACACCCCATATTAAACGCCTAATAATGTACCTGACTAGTAAGTATCTTAAAACCTATGGATTGCTATGTCTCCGAAAGAGAATCAAGCGTGTGTACAGGGGCATAAACGCAGCAGTGATAGGATTGGAGAGGTTCGGTGAGCAAATGAAGACCCTTTGAAGTCATATTGCATGGTACCCATTCCACGGGTCTCAACTCTCCAGGTTTAAGGGATTCTTCCTTCAGCTAAAACATGCATGTGGAACCCAGAGTATGATCAACCGTGTGATCGGGAGACGTGTTCAAATATGTCTCCGTTCTCGTCCCCTGGTACTCGGGTGCAACATTCCAGACGCTTTACTAACACTCTCCCGACTTGGAGAGTCAGTGCCTTTAACCTCCTGTTTGGCCCAGTTTGCAATTTCTGCGGAAGATGAACAGGAATAGGGAGAACCAATGAGAGACTAGCTGGAGGTGTCTGGACGGGCAAATTTAACTCTCATTTCCCACCAGGAAGAGGAATTAACCAAAGGCTCAGCGTGCCGTGCCGGAACCAGATTAGGGCCTGAAGCAATCCTGCGGTGTTGCGGCCAGCTCACAAGAAAGCGAGTTGAAGAAAGGAGCTCAGGGGCACTGTAATTCACAAACCTGCAGAGTTATAAATGACAGCTATCGTCCAAAAATATACTGAAGTAAGGCTGCCAAGAGGACTTGAAAGCGGGGCAGAATTGCAGGAAACCGATTTCAGGAGGTAGACTGGAATTGCATTGAAAGCATAGGAAAAGAGGCAGAACGTCCACAATGATGCACTTGGCCAAAAAGGGCGTATGCGTTTTTTCCTGAATATATTCAGGAAAAAACGCATACGCCCTTTTTGGCCAACCAAGCAAGCTTGCAAAGGAAATCTGCACTACAATGAAGTCTCACTTCCCCCTGGTCAAAAGGGCCATCTGAAAAAAGTGTAAAATCCAGAAAGGCAGGACAGGCCATGGAGAACTGGGAGCCTTGTTATGCTGATGGGCGGGATGTAAATTGCCAACAGCCACTCGGGAGAAGTGTATGGTGTTTCCTGAAACATCTAAAAAACAAAGCAACAGAGCCTAGGGCATTTCCACTTATGGTCCTATAGCTTAGGGAAATGAAAATCAAAAAGACACAGCCACCCCAAAGTTTGGGGCGGCTCTGTTTACAAGAACCTCGTTTACGGTACAAGTTCAATATCGCAGAAAGTGAAAAATGGATGAAGAAGTTGTGGTACTTACGTACAATGCAATATCACTCAGCAATGACATCTATGTCATCAGGCCCGTAGCAGCATAATGAGTGGATTCAGGTATGATGATTCTAACTGAAAGAAGTCACACAGAAAAAGAAACATCATAAGATATCACTAATACACGGAATGTAAACTTGGCTACACAGGAACTGGATTACAAAACAGAACAGGGTCTCAAATTTAGAAAACCAACTTATGCTTGCTTAAGGGGAAAGGTGAGTTGGGGTGCTGCATAAAACCAGAGATTGAAATGAGCACAGATAAAGTTCCTTAAGCCAAATATGGAATAGACAAGAGCTACTCCTTGCTCAACGAAATGGACTCAACACCCCATATTAAACGCCTAAGAATGTACCTGACTAGTAAGTATCTTAAAACCTATGGATTGCTATGTCTCCGAAAGAGAATCAAGCGTGTGTACAGGGGCATAAACGCAGCAGTGATAGGATTGGAGAGGTTCGGTGAGCAAATGAAGACCCTTTGAAGACATATTGCATGGTACCCATTCCACGGGTCTCAACTCTCCAGGTTTAAGGGATTCTTCCTTCAGCTAAAACATGCATGTGGAACCCAGAGTATGATCAACCGTGTGATCGGGAGACGTGTTCAAATATGTCTCCGTTCTCGTCCCCTGGTACTCGGGTGCAACATTCCAGACGCTTTACTAACACTCTCCCGACTTGGAGAGTCAGTGCCTTTAACCTCCTGTTTGGCCCAGTTTGCAATTTCTGCGGAAGATGAACAGGAATAGGGAGAACCAATGAGAGACTAGCTGGAGGTGTCTGGACGGGCAAATTTAACTCTCATTTCCCACCAGGAAGAGGAATTAACCAAAGGCTCAGCGTGCCGTGCCGGAACCAGATTAGGGCCTGAAGCAATCCTGCGGTGTTGCGGCCAGCTCACAAGAAAGCGAGTTGAAGAAAGGAGCTCAGGGGCACTGTAATTCACAAACCTGCAGAGTTATAAATGACAGCTATCGTCCAAAAATATACTGAAGTAAGGCTGCCAAGAGGACTTGAAAGCGGGGCAGAATTGCAGGAAACCGATTTCAGGAGGTAGACTGGAATTGCATTGAAAGCATAGGAAAAGAGGCAGAACGTCCACAATGATGCACTTGGCCAAAAAGGGCGTATGCGTTTTTTCCTGAATATATTCAGGAAAAAACGCATACGCCCTTTTTGGCCAACCAAGCAAGCTTGCAAAGGAAATCTGCACTACAATGAAGTCTCACTTCCCCCCGGTCAAAAGGGCCATCTGAAAAAAGTGTAAAATCCAGAAAGGCAGGACAGGCCATGGAGAACTGGGAGCCTTGTTATGCTGATGGGCGGGATGTAAATTGCCAACAGCCACTCGGGAGAAGTGTATGGTGTTTCCTGAAACATCTAAAAAACAAAGCAACAGAGCCTAGGGCACTTCCACTTATGGTCCTATAGCTTAGGGAAATGAAAATCAAAAAGACACAGCCACCCCAAAGTTTGGGACGGCTCTGTTTACAAGAACCTCGTTTACGGTACAAGTTCAATATTGCAGAAAGTGAAAAATGGATGAAGAAGTTGTGGTACTTACGTACAATGCAATATCACTCAGCAATGACATCTATGTCATCAGGCCCGTAGCAGCATAATGAGTGGATTCAGGTATGATGATTCTAACTGAGAGAAGTCACACAGAAAAAGAAACATCATAAGATATCACTAATACACGGAATGTAAACTTGGCTACACAGGAACTGGATTACAAAACAGAACAGGGTCTCAAATTTAGAAAACCAACTTATGCTTGCTTAAGGGGAAAGGTGAGTTGGGGTGCTGCATAAAACCAGAGATTGAAATGAGCACAGACAAATTTCCTTAAGCCAAATATGGAATAGACAAGAGCTACTCCTTGCTCAACGAAATGGACTCAACACCCCATATTAAACGCCTAATAATGTACCTGACTAGTAAGTATCTTAAAACCTATGGATTGCTATGTCTCCGAAAGAGAATCAAGCGTGTGTACAGGGGCATAAACGCAGCAGTGATAGGATTGGAGAGGTTCGGTGAGCAAATGAAGACCCTTTGAAGTCATATTGCATGGTACCCATTCCACGGGTCTCAACTCTCCAGGTTTAAGGGATTCTTCCTTCAGCTAAAACATGCATGTGGAACCCAGAGTATGATCAACCGTGTGATCGGGAGACGTGTTCAAATATGTCTCCGTTCTCGTCCCCTGGTACTCGGGTGCAACATTCCAGACGCTTTACTAACACTCTCCCGACTTGGAGAGTCAGTGCCTTTAACCTCCTGTTTGGCCCAGTTTGCAATTTCTGCGGAAGATGAACAGGAATAGGGAGAACCAATGAGAGACTAGCTGGAGGTGTCTGGACGGGCAAATTTAACTCTCATTTCCCACCAGGAAGAGGAATTAACCAAAGGCTCAGCGTGCCGTGCCGGAACCAGATTAGGGCCTGAAGCAATCCTGCGGTGTTGCGGCCAGCTCACAAGAAAGCGAGTTGAAGAAAGGAGCTCAGGGGCACTGTAATTCACAAACCTGCAGAGTTATAAATGACAGCTATCGTCCAAAAATATACTGAAGTAAGGCTGCCAAGAGGACTTGAAATCGGGGCAGAATTGCAGGAAACCGATTTCAGGAGGTAGACTGGAATTGCATTGAAAGCATAGGAAAAGAGGCAGAACGTCCACAATGATGCACTTGGCCAAAAAGGGCGTATGCGTTTTTTCCTGAATATATTCAGGAAAAAACGCATACGCCCTTTTTGGCCAACCAAGCAAGCTTGCAAAGGAAATCTGCACTACAATGAAGTCTCACTTCCCCCCGGTCAAAAGGGCCATCTGAAAAAAGTGTAAAATCCAGAAAGGCAGGACAGGCCATGGAGAACTGGGAGCCTTGTTATGCTGATGGGCGGGATGTAAATTGCCAACAGCCACTCGGGAGAAGTGTATGGTGTTTCCTGAAACATCTAAAAAACAAAGCAACAGAGCCTAGGGCACTTCCACTTATGGTCCTATAGCTTAGGGAAATGAAAATCAAAAAGACACAGCCACCCCAAAGTTTGGGGCGGCTCTGTTTACAAGAACCTCGTTTACGGTACAAGTTCAATATCGCAGAAAGTGAAAAATGGATGAAGAAGTTGTGGTACTTACGTACAATGCAATATCACTCAGCAATGACATCTATGTCATCAGGCCCGTAGCAGCATAATGAGTGGATTCAGGTATGATGATTCTAACTGAGAGAAGTCACACAGAAAAAGAAACATCATAAGATATCACTAATACACGGAATGTAAACTTGGCTACACAGGAACTGGATTACAAAACAGAACAGGGTCTCAAATTTAGAAAACCAACTTATGCTTGCTTAAGGGGAAAGGTGAGTTGGGGTGCTGCATAAAACCAGAGATTGAAATGAGCACAGACAAATTTCCTTAAGCCAAATATGGAATAGACAAGAGCTACTCCTTGCTCAACGAAATGGACTCAACACCCCATATTAAACGCCTAATAATGTACCTGACTAGTAAGTATCTTAAAACCTATGGATTGCTATGTCTCCGAAAGAGAATCAAGCGTGTGTACAGGGGCATAAACGCAGCAGTGATAGGATTGGAGAGGTTCGGTGAGCAAATGAAGACCCTTTGAAGTCATATTGCATGGTACCCATTCCACGGGTCTCAACTCTCCAGGTTTAAGGGATTCTTCCTTCAGCTAAAACATGCATGTGGAACCCAGAGTATGATCAACCGTGTGATCGGGAGATGTGTTCAAATATGTCTCCGTTCTCGTCCCCTGGTACTTGGGTGCAACATTCCAGACGCTTTACTAACACTCTCCCGACTTGGAGAGTCAGTGCCTTTAACCTCCTGTTTGGCCCAGTTTGCAATTTCTGCGGAAGATGAACAGGAATAGGGAGAACCAATGAGAGACTAGCTGGAGGTGTCTGGACGGGCAAATTTAACTCTCATTTCCCACCAGGAAGAGGAATTAACCAAAGGCTCAGCGTGCCGTGCCGGAACCACATTAGGGCCTGAAGCAATCCTGCGGTGTTGCGGCCAGCTCACAAGAAAGCGAGTTGAAGAAAGGAGCTCAGGGGCACTGTAATTCACAAACCTGCAGAGTTATAAATGACAGCTATCGTCCAAAAATATACTGAAGTAAGGCTGCCAAGAGGACTTGAAAGCGGGGCAGAATTGCAGGAAACCGATTTCAGGAGGTAGACTGGAATTGCATTGAAAGCATAGGAAAAGAGGCAGAACGTCCACAATGATGCACTTGGCCAAAAAGGGCGTATGCGTTTTTTCCTGAATATATTCAGGAAAAAACGCATACGCCCTTTTTGGCCAACCAAGCAAGCTTGCAAAGGAAATCTGCACGACAATGAAGTCTCACTTCCCCCCGGTCAAAAGGGCCATCTGAAAAAAGTGTAAAATCCAGAAAGGCAGGACAGGCCATGGAGAACTGGGAGCCTTGTTATGCTGATGGGCGGGATGTAAATTGCCAACAGCCACTGGGGAGAAGTGTATGGTGTTTCCTGAAACATCTAAAAAACAAAGCAACAGAGCCTAGGGCACTTCCACTTATGGTCCTATAGCTTAGGGAAATGAAAATCAAAAAGACACAGCCACCCCAAAGTTTGGGACGGCTCTGTTTACAAGAACCTCGTTTAGGGTACAAGTTCAATATCGCAGAAAGTGAAAAATGGATGAAGAAGTTGTGGTACTTACGTACAATGCAATATCACTCAGCAATGACATCTATGTCATCAGGCCCGTAGCAGCATAATGAGTGGATTCAGGTATGATGATTCTAACTGAAAGAAGTCACACAGAAAAAGAAACATCATAAGATATCACTAATACACGGAATGTAAACTTGGCTACACAGGAACTGGATTACAAAACAGAACAGGGTCTCAAATTTAGAAAACCAACTTATGCTTGCTTAAGGGGAAAGGTGAGTTGGGGTGCTGCATAAAACCAGAGATTGAAATGAGCACAGACAAATTTCCTTAAGCCAAATATGGAATAGACAAGAGCTACTCCTTGCTCAACGAAATGGACTCAACACCCCATATTAAACGCCTAATAATGTACCTGACTAGTAAGTATCTTAAAACCTATGGATTGCTATGTCTCCGAAAGAGAATCAAGCGTGTGTACAGGGGCATAAACGCAGCAGTGATAGGATTGGAGAGGTTCGGTGAGCAAATGAAGACCCTTTGAAGTCATATTGCATGGTACCCATTCCACGGGTCTCAACTCTCCAGGTTTAAGGGATTCTTCCTTCAGCTAAAACATGCATGTGGAACCCAGAGTATGATCAACCGTGTGATCGGGAGACGTGTTCAAATATGTCTCCGTTCTCGTCCCCTGGTACTCGGGTGCAACATTCCAGACGCTTTACTAACACTCTCCCGACTTGGAGAGTCAGTGCCTTTAACCTCCTGTTTGGCCCAGTTTGCAATTTCTGCGGAAGATGAACAGGAATAGGGAGAACCAATGAGAGACTAGCTGGAGGTGTCTGGACGGGCAAATTTAACTCTCATTTCCCACCAGGAAGAGGAATTAACCAAAGGCTCAGCGTGCCGTGCCGGAACCAGATTAGGGCCTGAAGCAATCCTGCGGTGTTGCGGCCAGCTCACAAGAAAGCGAGTTGAAGAAAGGAGCTCAGGGGCACTGTAATTCACAAACCTGCAGAGTTATAAATGACAGCTATCGTCCAAAAATATACTGAAGTAAGGCTGCCAAGAGGACTTGAAAGCGGGGCAGAATTGCAGGAAACCGATTTCAGGAGGTAGACTGGAATTGCATTGAAAGCATAGGAAAAGAGGCAGAACGTCCACAATGATGCACTTGGCCAAAAAGGGCGTATGCGTTTTTTCCTGAATATATTCAGGAAAAAACGCATACGCCCTTTTTGGCCAACCAAGCAAGCTTGCAAAGGAAATCTGCACTACAATGAAGTCTCACTTCCCCCCGGTCAAAAGGGCCATCTGAAAAAAGTGTAAAATCCAGAAAGGCAGGACAGGCCATGGAGAACTGGGAGCCTTGTTATGCTGATGGGCGGGATGTAAATTGCCAACAGCCACTCGGGAGAAGTGTATGGTGTTTCCTGAAACATCTAAAAAACAAAGCAACAGAGCCTAGGGCACTTCCACTTATGGTCCTATAGCTTAGGGAAATGAAAATCAAAAAGACACAGCCACCCCAAAGTTTGGGACGGCTCTGTTTACAAGAACCTCGTTTACGGTACAAGTTCAATATCGCAGAAAGTGAAAAATGGATGAAGAAGTTGTGGTACTTACGTACAATGCAATATCACTCAGCAATGACATCTATGTCATCAGGCCCGTAGCAGCATAATGAGTGGATTCAGGTATGATGATTCTAACTGAGAGAAGTCACACAGAAAAAGAAACATCATAAGATATCACTAATACACGGAATGTAAACTTGGCTACACAGGAACTGGATTACAAAACAGAACAGGGTCTCAAATTTAGAAAACCAACTTATGCTTGCTTAAGGGGAAAGGTGAGTTGGGGTGCTGCATAAAACCAGAGATTGAAATGAGCACAGACAAATTTCCTTAAGCCAAATATGGAATAGACAAGAGCTACTCCTTGCTCAACGAAATGGACTCAACACCCCATATTAAACGCCTAATAATGTACCTGACTAGTAAGTATCTTAAAACCTATGGATTGCTATGTCTCCGAAAGAGAATCAAGCGTGTGTACAGGGGCATAAACGCAGCAGTGATAGGATTGGAGAGGTTCGGTGAGCAAATGAAGACCCTTTGAAGTCATATTGCATGGTACCCATTCCACGGGTCTCAACTCTCCAGGTTTAAGGGATTCTTCCTTCAGCTAAAACATGCATGTGGAACCCAGAGTATGATCAACCGTGTGATCGGGAGACGTGTTCAAATATGTCTCCGTTCTCGTCCCCTGGTACTCGGGTGCAACATTCCAGACGCTTTACTAACACTCTCCCGACTTGGAGAGTCAGTGCCTTTAACCTCCTGTTTGGCCCAGTTTGCAATTTCTGCGGAAGATGAACAGGAATAGGGAGAACCAATGAGAGACTAGCTGGAGGTGTCTGGACGGGCAAATTTAACTCTCATTTCCCACCAGGAAGAGGAATTAACCAAAGGCTCAGCGTGCCGTGCCGGAACCAGATTAGGGCCTGAAGCAATCCTGCGGTGTTGCGGCCAGCTCACAAGAAAGCGAGTTGAAGAAAGGAGCTCAGGGGCACTGTAATTCACAAACCTGCAGAGTTATAAATGACAGCTATCGTCCAAAAATATACTGAAGTAAGGCTGCCAAGAGGACTTGAAATCGGGGCAGAATTGCAGGAAACCGATTTCAGGAGGTAGACTGGAATTGCATTGAAAGCATAGGAAAAGAGGCAGAACGTCCACAATGATGCACTTGGCCAAAAAGGGCGTATGCGTTTTTTCCTGAATATATTCAGGAAAAAACGCATACGCCCTTTTTGGCCAACCAAGCAAGCTTGCAAAGGAAATCTGCACTACAATGAAGTCTCACTTCCCCCCGGTCAAAAGGGCCATCTGAAAAAAGTGTAAAATCCAGAAAGGCAGGACAGGCCATGGAGAACTGGGAGCCTTGTTATGCTGATGGGCGGGATGTAAATTGCCAACAGCCACTCGGGAGAAGTGTATGGTGTTTCCTGAAACATCTAAAAAACAAAGCAACAGAGCCTAGGGCACTTCCACTTATGGTCCTATAGCTTAGGAAAATGAAAATCAAAAAGACACAGCCACCCCAAAGTTTGGGGCGGCTCTGTTTACAAGAACCTCGTTTACGGTACAAGTTCAATATCGCAGAAAGTGAAAAATGGATGAAGAAGTTGTGGTACTTACGTACAATGCAATATCACTCAGCAATGACATCTATGTCATCAGGCCCGTAGCAGCATAATGAGTGGATTCAGGTATGATGATTCTAACTGAGAGAAGTCACACAGAAAAAGAAACATCATAAGATATCACTAATACACGGAATGTAAACTTGGCTACACAGGAACTGGATTACAAAACAGAACAGTGTCTCAAATTTAGAAAACCAACTTATGCTTGCTTAAGGGGAAAGGTGAGTTGGGGTGCTGCATAAAACCAGAGATTGAAATGAGCACAGACAAATTTCCTTAAGCCAAATATGGAATAGACAAGAGCTACTCCTTGCTCAACGAAATGGACTCAACACCCCATATTAAACGCCTAATAATGTACCTGACTAGTAAGTATCTTAAAACCTATGGATTGCTATGTCTCCGAAAGAGAATCAAGCGTGTGTACAGGGGCATAAACGCAGCAGTGATAGGATTGGAGAGGTTCGGTGAGCAAATGAAGACCCTTTGAAGTCATATTGCATGGTACCCATTCCACGGGTCTCAACTCTCCAGGTTTAAGGGATTCTTCCTTCAGCTAAAACATGCATGTGGAACCCAGAGTATGATCAACCGTGTGATCGGGAGATGTGTTCAAATATGTCTCCGTTCTCGTCCCCTGGTACTTGGGTGCAACATTCCAGACGCTTTACTAACACTCTCCCGACTTGGAGAGTCAGTGCCTTTAACCTCCTGTTTGGCCCAGTTTGCAATTTCTGCGGAAGATGAACAGGAATAGGGAGAACCAATGAGAGACTAGCTGGAGGTGTCTGGACGGGCAAATTTAACTCTCATTTCCCACCAGGAAGAGGAATTAACCAAAGGCTCAGCGTGCCGTGCCGGAACCACATTAGGGCCTGAAGCAATCCTGCGGTGTTGCGGCCAGCTCACAAGAAAGCGAGTTGAAGAAAGGAGCTCAGGGGCACTGTAATTCACAAACCTGCAGAGTTATAAATGACAGCTATCGTCCAAAAATATACTGAAGTAAGGCTGCCAAGAGGACTTGAAAGCGGGGCAGAATTGCAGGAAACCGATTTCAGGAGGTAGACTGGAATTGCATTGAAAGCATAGGAAAAGAGGCAGAACGTCCACAATGATGCACTTGGCCAAAAAGGGCGTATGCGTTTTTTCCTGAATATATTCAGGAAAAAACGCATACGCCCTTTTTGGCCAACCAAGCAAGCTTGCAAAGGAAATCTGCACGACAATGAAGTCTCACTTCCCCCCGGTCAAAAGGGCCATCTGAAAAAAGTGTAAAATCCAGAAAGGCAGGACAGGCCATGGAGAACTGGGAGCCTTGTTATGCTGATGGGCGGGATGTAAATTGCCAACAGCCACTGGGGAGAAGTGTATGGTGTTTCCTGAAACATCTAAAAAACAAAGCAACAGAGCCTAGGGCACTTCCACTTATGGTCCTATAGCTTAGGGAAATGAAAATCAAAAAGACACAGCCACCCCAAAGTTTGGGACGGCTCTGTTTACAAGAACCTCGTTTAGGGTACAAGTTCAATATCGCAGAAAGTGAAAAATGGATGAAGAAGTTGTGGTACTTACGTACAATGCAATATCACTCAGCAATGACATCTATGTCATCTGGCCCGTAGCAGCATAATGAGTGGATTCAGGTATGATGATTCTAACTGAAAGAAGTCACACAGAAAAAGAAACATCATAAGATATCACTAATACACGGAATGTAAACTTGGCTACACAGGAACTGGATTACAAAACAGAACAGGGTCTCAAATTTAGAAAACCAACTTATGCTTGCTTAAGGGGAAAGGTGAGTTGGGGTGCTGCATAAAACCAGAGATTGAAATGAGCACAGACAAATTTCCTTAAGCCAAATATGGAATAGACAAGAGCTACTCCTTGCTCAACGAAATGGACTCAACACCCCATATTAAACGCCTAATAATGTACCTGACTAGTAAGTATCTTAAAACCTATGGATTGCTATGTCTCCGAAAGAGAATCAAGCGTGTGTACAGGGGCATAAACGCAGCAGTGATAGGATTGGAGAGGTTCGGTGAGCAAATGAAGACCCTTTGAAGTCATATTGCATGGTACCCATTCCACGGGTCTCAACTCTCCAGGTTTAAGGGATTCTTCCTTCAGCTAAAACATGCATGTGGAACCCAGAGTATGATCAACCGTGTGATCGGGAGACGTGTTCAAATATGTCTCCGTTCTCGTCCCCTGGTACTCGGGTGCAACATTCCAGACGCTTTACTAACACTCTCCCGACTTGGAGAGTCAGTGCCTTTAACCTCCTGTTTGGCCCAGTTTGCAATTTCTGCGGAAGATGAACAGGAATAGGGAGAACCAATGAGAGACTAGCTGGAGGTGTCTGGACGGGCAAATTTAACTCTCATTTCCCACCAGGAAGAGGAATTAACCAAAGGCTCAGCGTGCCGTGCCGGAACCAGATTAGGGCCTGAAGCAATCCTGCGGTGTTGCGGCCAGCTCACAAGAAAGCGAGTTGAAGAAAGGAGCTCAGGGGCACTGTAATTCACAAACCTGCAGAGTTATAAATGACAGCTATCGTCCAAAAATATACTGAAGTAAGGCTGCCAAGAGGACTTGAAAGCGGGGCAGAATTGCAGGAAACCGATTTCAGGAGGTAGACTGGAATTGCATTGAAAGCATAGGAAAAGAGGCAGAACGTCCACAATGATGCACTTGGCCAAAAAGGGCGTATGCGTTTTTTCCTGAATATATTCAGGAAAAAACGCATATGCCCTTTTTGGCCAACCAAGCAAGCTTGCAAAGGAAATCTGCACTACAATGAAGTCTCACTTCCCCCCGGTCAAAAGGGCCATCTGAAAAAAGTGTAAAATCCAGAAAGGCAGGACAGGCCATGGAGAACTGGGAGCCTTGTTATGCTGATGGGCGGGATGTAAATTGCCAACAGCCACTCGGGAGAAGTGTATGGTGTTTCCTGAAACATCTAAAAAACAAAGCAACAGAGCCTAGGGCACTTCCACTTATGGTCCTATAGCTTAGGGAAATGAAAATCAAAAAGACACAGCCACCCCAAAGTTTGGGACGGCTCTGTTTACAAGAACCTCGTTTACGGTACAAGTTCAATATCGCAGAAAGTGAAAAATGGATGAAGAAGTTGTGGTACTTACGTACAATGCAATATCACTCAGCAATGACATCTATGTCATCAGGCCCGTAGCAGCATAATGAGTGGATTCAGGTATGATGATTCTAACTGAGAGAAGTCACACAGAAAAAGAAACATCATAAGATATCACTAATACACGGAATGTAAACTTGGCTACACAGGAACTGGATTACAAAACAGAACAGGTTCTCAAATTTAGAAAACCAACTTATGCTTGCTTAAGGGGAAAGGTGAGTTGGGGTGCTGCATAAAACCAGAGATTGAAATGAGCACAGACAAATTTCCTTAAGCCAAATATGGAATAGACAAGAGCTACTCCTTGCTCAACGAAATGGACTCAACACCCCATATTAAACGCCTAAGAATGTACCTGACTAGTAAGTATCTTAAAACCTATGGATTGCTATGTCTCCGAAAGAGAATCAAGCGTGTGTACAGGGGCATAAACGCAGCAGTGATAGGATTGGAGAGGTTCGGTGAGCAAATGAAGACCCTTTGAAGTCATATTGCATGGTACCCATTCCACGGGTCTCAACTCTCCAGGTTTAAGGGATTCTTCCTTCAGCTAAAACATGCATGTGGAACCCAGAGTATGATCAACCGTGTGATCGGGAGATGTGTTCAAATATGTCTCCGTTCTCGTCCCCTGGTACTTGGGTGCAACATTCCAGACGCTTTACTAACACTCTCCCGACTTGGAGAGTCAGTCCCTTTAACCTCCTGTTTGGCCCAGTTTGCAATTTCTGCGGAAGATGAACAGGAATAGGGAGAACCAATGAGAGACTAGCTGGAAGTGTCTGGACGGGCAAATTTAACTCTCATTTCCCACCAGGAAGAGGAATTAACCAAAGGCTCAGCGTGCCGTGCCGGAACCACATTAGGGCCTGAAGCAATCCTGCGGTGTTGCGGCCAGCTCACAAGAAAGCGAGTTGAAGAAAGGAGCTCAGGGGCACTGTAATTCACAAACCTGCAGAGTTATAAATGACAGCTATCGTCCAAAAATATACTGAAGTAAGGCTGCCAAGAGGACTTGAAAGCGGGGCCGAATTGCAGGAAACCGATTTCAGGAGGTAGACTGGAATTGCATTGAAAGCATAGGAAAAGAGGCAGAACGTCCACAATGATGCACTTGGCCAAAAAGGGCGTATGCGTTTTTTCCTGAATATATTCAGGAAAAAACGCATACGCCCTTTTTGGCCAACCAAGCAAGCTTGCAAAGGAAATCTGCACTACAATGAAGTCTCACTTCCCCCCGGTCAAAAGGGCCATCTGAAAAAAGTGTAAAATCCAGAAAGGCAGGACAGGCCATGGAGAACTGGGAGCCTTGTTATGCTGATGGGCGGGATGTAAATTGCCAACAGCCACTCGGGAGAAGTGTATGGTGTTTCCTGAAACATCTAAAAAACAAAGCAACAGAACCTAGGGCACTTCCACTTATGGTCCTATAGCTTAGGGAAATGAAAATCAAAAAGACACAGCCACCCCAAAGTTTGGGACGGCTCTGTTTACAAGAACCTCGTTTACGGTACAAGTTCAATATCGCAGAAAGTGAAAAATGGATGAAGAAGTTGTGGTACTTACGTACAATGCAATATCACTCAGCAATGACATCTATGTCATCAGGCCCGTAGCAGCATAATGAGTGCATTCAGGTATGATGATTCTAACTGAAAGAAGTCACACAGAAAAAGAAACATCATAAGATATCACTAATACACGGAATGTAAACTTGGCTACACAGGAACTGGATTACAAAACAGAACAGGGTCTCAAATTTAGAAAACCAACTTATGCTTGCTTAAGGGGAAAGGTGAGTTGGGGTGCTGCATAAAACCAGAGATTGAAATGAGCACAGATAAAGTTCCTTAAGCCAAATATGGAATAGACAAGAGCTACTCCTTGCTCAACGAAATGGACTCAACACCCCATATTAAACGCCTAAGAATGTACCTGACTAGTAAGTATCTTAAAACCTATGGATTGCTATGTCTCCGAAAGAGAATCAAGCGTGTGTACAGGGGCATAAACGCAGCAGTGATAGGATTGGAGAGGTTCGGTGAGCAAATGAAGACCCTTTGAAGTCATATTGCATGGTACCCATTCCATGGGTCTCAACTCTCCAGGTTTAAGGGATTCTTCCTTCAGCTAAAACATGCATGTGGAACCCAGAGTATGATCAACCGTGTGATCGGGAGATGTGTTCAAATATGTCTCCGTTCTCGTCCCCTGGTACTTGGGTGCAACATTCCAGACGCTTTACTAACACTCTCCCGACTTGGAGAGTCAGTGCCTTTAACCTCCTGTTTGGCCCAGTTTGCAATTTCTGCGGAAGATGAACAGGAATAGGGAGAACCAATGAGAGACTAGCTGGAAGTGTCTGGACGGGCAAATTTAACTCTCATTTCCCACCAGGAAGAGGAATTAACCAAAGGCTCAGCGTGCCGTGCCGGAACCACATTAGGGCCTGAAGCAATCCTGCGGTGTTGCGGCCAGCTCACAAGAAAGCGAGTTGAAGAAAGGAGCTCAGGGGCACTGTAATTCACAAACCTGCAGAGTTATAAATGACAGCTATCGTCCAAAAATATACTGAAGTAAGGCTGCCAAGAGGACTTGAAATCGGGGCAGAATTGCAGGAAACCGATTTCAGGAGGTAGACTGGAATTGCATTGAAAGCATAGGAAAAGAGGCAGAACGTCCACAATGATGCACTTGGCCAAAAAGGGCGTATGCGTTTTTTCCTGAATATATTCAGGAAAAAACGCATACGCCCTTTTTGGCCAACCAAGCAAGCTTGCAAAGGAAATCTGCACTACAATGAAGTCTCACTTCCCCCCGGTCAAAAGGGCCATCTGAAAAAAGTGTAAAATCCAGAAAGGCAGGACAGGCCATGGAGAACTGGGAGCCTTGTTATGCTGATGGGCGGGATGTAAATTGCCAACAGCCACTCGGGAGAAGTGTATGGTGTTTCCTGAAACATCTAAAAAACAAAGCAACAGAGCCTAGGGCACTTCCACTTATGGTCCTATAGCTTAGGGAAATGAAAATCAAAAAGACACAGCCACCCCAAAGTTTGGGACGGCTCTGTTTACAAGAACCTCGTTTACGGTACAAGTTCAATATCGCAGAAAGTGAAAAATGGATGAAGAAGTTGTGGTACTTACGTACAATGCAATATCACTCAGCAATGACATCTATGTCATCAGGCCCGTAGCAGCATAATGAGTGGATTCAGGTATGATGATTCTAACTGAGAGAAGTCACACAGAAAAAGAAACATCATAAGATATCACTAATACACGGAATGTAAACTTGGCTACACAGGAACTGGATTACAAAACAGAACAGGGTCTCAAATTTAGAAAACCAACTTATGCTTGCTTAAGGGGAAAGGTGAGTTGGGGTGCTGCATAAAACCAGAGATTGAAATGAGCACAGACAAAGTTCCTTAAGCCAAATATGGAATAGACAAGAGCTACTCCTTGCTCAACGAAATGGACTCAACACCCCATATTAAACGCCTAATAATGTACCTGACTAGTAAGTATCTTAAAACCTATGGATTGCTATGTCTCCGAAAGAGAATCAAGCGTGTGTACAGGGGCATAAACGCAGCAGTGATAGGATTGGAGAGGTTCGGTGAGCAAATGAAGACCCTTTGAAGTCATATTGCATGGTACCCATTCCACGGGTCTCAACTCTCCAGGTTTAAGGGATTCTTCCTTCAGCTAAAACATGCATGTGGAACCCAGAGTATGATCAACCGTGTGATCGGGAGATGTGTTCAAATATGTCTCCGTTCTCGTCCCCTGGTACTTGGGTGCAACATTCCAGACGCTTTACTAACACTCTCCCGACTTGGAGAGTCAGTGCCTTTAACCTCCTGTTTGGCCCAGTTTGCAATTTCTGCGGAAGATGAACAGGAATAGGGAGAACCAATGAGAGACTAGCTGGAAGTGTCTGGACGGGCAAATTTAACTCTCATTTCCCACCAGGAAGAGGAATTAACCAAAGGCTCAGCGTGCCGTGCCGGAACCACATTAGGGCCTGAAGCAATCCTGCGGTGTTGCGGCCAGCTCACAAGAAAGCGAGTTGAAGAAAGGAGCTCAGGGGCACTGTAATTCACAAACCTGCAGAGTTATAAATGACAGCTATCGTCCAAAAATATACTGAAGTAAGGCTGCCAAGAGGACTTGAAAGCGGGGCCGAATTGCAGGAAACCGATTTCAGGAGGTAGACTGGAATTGCATTGAAAGCATAGGAAAAGAGGCAGAACGTCCACAATGATGCACTTGGCCAAAAAGGGCGTATGCGTTTTTTCCTGAATATATTCAGGAAAAAACGCATACGCCCTTTTTGGCCAACCAAGCAAGCTTGCAAAGGAAATCTGCACTACAATGAAGTCTCACTTCCCCCCGGTCAAAAGGGCCATCTGAAAAAAGTGTAAAATCCAGAAAGGCAGGACAGGCCATGGAGAACTGGGAGCCTTGTTATGCTGATGGGCGGGATGTAAATTGCCAACAGCCACTTGGGAGAAGTGTATGGTGTTTCCTGAAACATCTAAAAAACAAAGCAACAGAGCCTAGGGCACTTCCACTTATGGTCCTATAGCTTAGGGAAATGAAAATCAAAAAGACACAGCCACCCCAAAGTTTGGGACGGCTCTGTTTACAAGAACCTCGTTTACGGTACAAGTTCAATATCGCAGAAAGTGAAAAATGGATGAAGAAGTTGTGGTACTTACGTACAATGCAATATCACTCAGCAATGACATCTATGTCATCAGGCCCGTAGCAGCATAATGAGTGGATTCAGGTATGATGATTCTAACTGAGAGAAGTCACACAGAAAAAGAAACATCATAAGATATCACTAATACACGGAATGTAAACTTGGCTACACAGGAACTGGATTACAAAACAGAACAGGGTCTCAAATTTAGAAAACCAACTTATGCTTGCTTAAGGGGAAAGGTGAGTTGGGGTGCTGCATAAAACCAGAGATTGAAATGAGCACAGACAAATTTCCTTAAGCCAAATATGGAATAGACAAGAGCTACTCCTTGCTCAACGAAATGGACTCAACACCCCATATTAAACGCCTAAGAATGTACCTGACTAGTAAGTATCTTAAAACCTATGGATTGCTATGTCTCCGAAAGAGAATCAAGCGTGTGTACAGGGGCATAAACGCAGGAGTGATAGGATTGGAGAGGTTCGGTGAGCAAATGAAGACCCTTTGAAGTCATATTGCATGGTACCCATTCCACGGGTCTCAACTCTCCAGGTTTAAGGGATTCTTCCTTCAGCTAAAACATGCATGTGGAACCCAGAGTATGATCAACCGTGTGATCGGGAGATGTGTTCAAATATGTCTCCGTTCTCGTCCCCTGGTACTTGGGTGCAACATTCCAGACGCTTTACTAACACTCTCCCGACTTGGAGAGTCAGTGCCTTTAACCTCCTGTTTGGCCCAGTTTGCAATTTCTGCGGAAGATGAACAGGAATAGGGAGAACCAATGAGAGACTAGCTGGAGGTGTCTGGACGGGCAAATTTAACTCTCATTTCCCACCAGGAAGAGGAATTAACCAAAGGCTCAGCGTGCCGTGCCGGAACCAGATTAGGGCCTGAAGCAATCCTGCGTTGTTGCGGCCAGCTCACAAGAAAGCGAGTTGAAGAAAGGAGCTCAGGGGCACTGTAATTCACAAACCTGCAGAGTTATAAATGACAGCTATCGTCCAAAAATATACTGAAGTAAGGCTGCCAAGAGGACTTGAAAGCGGGGCAGAATTGCAGGGAACCGATTTCAGGAGGTAGACTGGAATTGCATTGAAAGCATAGGAAAAGAGGCAGAACGTCCACAATGATGCACTTGGCCAAAAAGGGCGTATGCGTTTTTTCCTGAATATATTCAGGAAAAAACGCATACGCCCTTTTTGGCCAACCAAGCAAGCTTGCAAAGGAAATCTGCACTACAATGAAGTCTCACTTCCCCCCGGTCAAAAGGGCCATCTGAAAAAAGTGTAAAATCCAGAAAGGCAGGACAGGCCATGGAGAACTGGGAGCCTTGTTATGCTGATGGGCGGGATGTAAATTGCCAACAGCCACTCGGGAGAAGTGTATGGTGTTTCCTGAAACATCTAAAAAACAAAGCAACAGAGCCTAGGGCACTTCCACTTATGGTCCTATAGCTTAGGGAAATGAAAATCAAAAAGACACAGCCACCCCAAAGTTTGGGACGGCTCTGTTTACAAGAACCTCGTTTACGGTACAAGTTCAATATCGCAGAAAGTGAAAAATGGATGAAGAAGTTGTGGTACTTACGTACAATGCAATATCACTCAGCAATGACATCTATGTCATCAGGCCCGTAGCAGCATAATGAGTGCATTCAGGTATGATGATTCTAACTGAAAGAAGTCACACAGAAAAAGAAACATCATAAGATATCACTAATACACGGAATGTAAACTTGGCTACACAGGAACTGGATTACAAAACAAAACAGGGTCTCAAATTTAGAAAACCAACTTATGCTTGCTTAAGGGGAAAGGTGAGTTGGGGTGCTGCATAAAACCAGAGATTGAAATGAGCACAGATAAAGTTCCTTAAGCCAAATATGGAATAGACAAGAGCTACTCCTTGCTCAACGAAATGGACTCAACACCCCATATTAAACGCCTAATAATGTACCTGACTAGTAAGTATCTTAAAACCTATGGATTGCTATGTCTCCGAAAGAGAATCAAGCGTGTGTACAGGGGCATAAACGCAGCAGTGATAGGATTGGAGAGGTTCGGTGAGCAAATGAAGACCCTTTGAAGTCATATTGCATGGTACCCATTCCACGGGTCTCAACTCTCCAGGTTTAAGGGATTCTTCCTTCAGCTAAAACATGCATGTGGAACCCAGAGTATGATCAACCGTGTGATCGGGAGACGTGTTCAAATATGTCTCCGTTCTCGTCCCCTGGTACTCGGGTGCAACATTCCAGACGCTTTACTAACACTCTCCCGACTTGGAGAGTCAGTGCCTTTAACCTCCTGTTTGGCCCAGTTTGCAATTTCTGCGGAAGATGAACAGGAATAGGGAGAACCAATGAGAGACTAGCTGGAGGTGTCTGGACGGGCAAATTTAACTCTCATTTCCCACCAGGAAGAGGAATTAACCAAAGGCTCAGCGTGCCGTGCCGGAACCAGATTAGGGCCTGAAGCAATCCTGCGGTGTTGCGGCCAGCTCACAAGAAAGCGAGTTGAAGAAAGGAGCTCAGGGGCACTGTAATTCACAAACATGCAGAGTTATAAGTGACAGCTATCGTCCAAAAATATACTGAAGTAAGGCTGCCAAGAGGACTTGAAAGCGGGGCAGAATTGCAGGAAACCGATTTCAGGAGGTAGACTGGAATTGCATTGAAAGCATAGGAAAAGAGGCAGAACGTCCACAATGATGCACTTGGCCAAAAAGGGCGTATGCGTTTTTTCCTGAATATATTCAGGAAAAAACGCATACGCCCTTTTTGGCCAACCAAGCAAACTTGCAAAGGAAATCTGCACTACAATGAAGTCTCACTTCCCCCCGGTCAAAATGGCCATCTGAAAAAAGTGTAAAATCCAGAAAGGCAGGACAGGCCATGGAGAACTGGGAGCCTTGTTATGCTGATGGGCGGGATGTAAATTGCCAACAGCCACTCGGGAGAAGTGTATGGTGTTTCCTGAAACATCTAAAAAACAAAGCAACAGAGCCTAGGGCACTTCCACTTATGGTCCTATAGCTTAGGGAAATGAAAATCAAAAAGACACAGCCACCCCAAAGTTTGGGACGGCTCTGTTTACAAGAACCTCGTTTACGGTACAAGT
This sequence comes from Globicephala melas, assembly GCF_963455315.2. NCBI lineage: Eukaryota > Metazoa > Chordata > Mammalia > Artiodactyla > Delphinidae > Globicephala > Globicephala melas. Next base: position 45,823 of record NW_027207676.1, on the reverse strand, counting down.
TCAATATCGCAGAAAGTGAAAAATGGATGAAGAAGTTGTGGTACTTACGTACAATGCAATATCCCTCAGCAATGACATCTATGTCATCAGGCCCGTAGCAGCATAATGAGTGGATTCAGGTATGATGATTCTAACTGAAAGAAGTCACACAGAAAAAGAAACATCATAAGATATCACTAATACACGGAATGTAAACTTGGCTACACAGGAACTGGATTACAAAACAGAACAGGGTCTCAAATTTAGAAAACCAACTTATGCTTGCTTAAGGGGAAAGGTGAGTTGGGGTGCTGCATAAAACCAGAGATTGAAATGAGCACAGATAAAGTTCCTTAAGCCAAATATGGAATAGACAAGAGCTACTCCTTGCTCAACGAAATGGACTCAACACCCCATATTAAACGCCTAAGAATGTACCTGACTAGTAAGTATCTTAAAACCTATGGATTGCTATGTCTCCGAAAGAGAATCAAGCGTGTGTACAGGGGCATAAACGCAGCAGTGATAGGATTGGAGAGGTTTGGTGAGCAAATGAAGACCCTTTGAAGTCATATTGCATGGTACCCATTCCACGGGTCTCAACTCTCCAGGTTTAAGGGATTCTTCCTTCACTAAAACATGCATGTGGAACCCAGAGTATGATCAACCGTGTGATCGGGAGACGTGTTCAAATATGTCTCCGTTCTCGTCCCCTGGTACTCGGGTGCAACATTCCAGACGCTTTACTAACACTCTCCCGACTTGGAGAGTCAGTGCCTTTAACCTCCTGTTTGGCCCAGTTTGCAATTTCTGCGGAAGATGAACAGGAATAGGGAGAACCAATGAGAGACTAGCTGGAGGTGTCTGGACGGGCAAATTTAACTCTCATTTCCCACCAGGAAGAGGAATTAACCAAAGGCTCAGCGTGCCGTGCCGGAACCACATGAGGGCCTGAAGCAATCCTGCGGTGTTGCGGCCAGCTCACAAGAAAGCGAGTTGAAGAAAGGAGCTCAGGGGCACTGTAATTCACAAACCTGCAGAGTTATAAGTGACAGCTATCGTCCAAAAATATACTGAAGTAAGGCTGCCAAGAGGACTTGAAAGCGGGGCAGAATTGCAGGAAACCGATTTCAGGAGGTAGACTGGAATTGCATTGAAAGCATAGGAAAAGAGGCAGAACGTCCACAATGATGCACTTGGCCAAAAAGGGCGTATGCGTTTTTTCCTGAATATATTCAGGAAAAAACGCATACGCCCTTTTTGGCCAACCAAGCAAGCTTGCAAAGGAAATCTGCACTACAATGAAGTCTCACTTCCCCCCGGTCAAAAGGGCCATCTGAAAAAAGTGTAAAATCCAGAAAGGCAGGACAGGCCATGGAGAACTGGGAGCCTTGTTATGCTGATGGGCGGGATGTAAATTGCCAACAGCCACTGGGGAGAAGTGTATGGTGTTTCCTGAAACATCTAAAAAACAAAGCAACAGAGCCTAGGGCACTTCCACTTATGGTCCTATAGCTTAGGGAAATGAAAATCAAAAAGACACAGCCACCCCAAAGTTTGGGACGGCTCTGTTTACAAGAACCTCGTTTACGGTACAAGTTCAATATCGCAGAAAGTGAAAAATGGATGAAGAAGTTGTGGTACTTACGTACAATGCAATATCACTCAGCAATGACATCTATGTCATCAGGCCCGTAGCAGCATAATGAGTGGATTCAGGTATGATGATTCTAACTGAAAGAAGTCACACAGAAAAAGAAACATCATAAGATATCACTAATACACAGAATGTAAACTTGGCTACACAGGAACTGGATTACAAAACAGAACAGGGTCTCAAAGTTAGAAAACCAACTTATGCTTGCTTAAGGGGAAAGGTGAGTTGGGGTGCTGCATAAAACCAGAGATTGAAATGAGCACAGATAAAGTTCCTTAAGCCAAATATGGAATAGACAAGAGCTACTCCTTGCTCAACGAAATGGACTCAACACCCCATATTAAACGCCTAAGAATGTACCTGACTAGTAAGTATCTTAAAACCTATGGATTGCTATGTCTCCGAAAGAGAATCAAGCGTGTGTACAGGGGCATAAACGCAGCAGTGATAGGATTGGAGAGGTTCGGTGAGCAAATGAAGACCCTTTGAAGTCATATTGCATGGTACCCATTCCACGGGTCTCAACTCTCCAGGTTTAAGGGATTCTTCCTTCAGCTAAAACATGCATGTGGAACCCAGAGTATGATCAACCGTGTGATCGGGAGACGTGTTCAAATATGTCTCCGTTCTCGTCCCCTGGTACTCGGGTGCAACATTCCAGACGCTTTACTAACACTCTCCCGACTTGGAGAGTCAGTGCCTTTAACCTCCTGTTTGGCCCAGTTTGCAATTTCTGCGGAAGATGAACAGGAATAGGGAGAACCAATGAGAGACTAGCTGGAGGTGTCTGGACGGGCAAATTTAACTCTCATTTCCCACCAGGAAGAGGAATTAACCAAAGGCTCAGCGTGCCGTGCCGGAACCACATTAGGGCCTGAAGCAATCCTGCGGTGTTGCGGCCAGCTCACAAGAAAGCGAGTTGAAGAAAGGAGCTCAGGGGCACTGTAATTCACAAACCTGCAGAGTTATAAGTGACAGCTATCGTCCAAAAATATACTGAAGAAAGGCTGCCAAGAGGACTTGAAAGCGGGGCAGAATTGCAGGAAACCGATTTCAGGAGGTAGACTGGAATTGCATTGAAAGCATAGGAAAAGAGGCAGAACGTCCACAATGATGCACTTGGCCAAAAAGGGCGTATGCGTTTTTTCCTGAATATATTCAGGAAAAAACGCATACGCCCTTTTTGGCCAACCAAGCAAGCTTGCAAAGGAAATCTGCACTACAATGAAGTCTCACTTCCCCCCGGTCAAAAGGGCCATCTGAAAAAAGTGTAAAATCCAGAAAAGCAGGACAGGCCATGGAGAACTGGGAGCCTTGTTATGCTGATGGGCGGGATGTAAATTGCCAACAGCCACTTGGGAGAAGTGTATGGTGTTTCCTGAAACATCTAAAAAACAAAGCAACAGAGCCTAGGGCACTTCCACTTATGGTCCTATAGCTTAGGGAAATGAAAATCAAAAAGACACAGCCACCCCAAAGTTTGGGACGGCTCTGTTTACAAGAACCTCGTTTACGGTACAAGTTCAATATCGCAGAAAGTGAAAAATGGATGAAGAAGTTGTGGTACTTACGTACAATGCAATATCACTCAGCAATGACATCTATGTCATCAGGCCCGTAGCAGCATAATGAGTGGATTCAGGTATGATGATTCTAACTGAAAGAAGTCACACAGAAAAAGAAACATTATAAGATATCACTAATACACGGAATGTAAACTTGGCTACACAGGAACTGGATTACCAAACAGAACAGGGTCTCAAATTTAGAAAACCAACTTATGCTTGCTTAAGGGGAAAGGTGAGTTGGGGTGCTGCATAAAACCAGAGATTGAAATGAGCACAGATAAAGTTCCTTAAGCCAAATATGGAATAGACAAGAGCTACTCCTTGCTCAACGAAATGGACTCAACACCCCATATTGAACGCCTAAGAATGTACCTGACTAGTAAGTATCTTAAAACCTATGGATTGCTATGTCTCCGAAAGAGAATCAAGCATGTGTACAGGGGCATAAACGCAGCAGTGATAGGATTGGAGAGGTTCGGTGAGCAAATGAAGACCCTTTGAAGTCATATTGCATGGTACCCATTCCACGGGTCTCAACTCTCCAGGTTTAAGGGATTCTTCCTTCAGCTAAAACATGCATGTGGAACCCAGAGTATGATCAACCGTGTGATCGGGAGACGTGTTCAAATATGTCTCCGTTCTCGTCCCCTGGTACTCGGGTGCAACATTCCAGACGCTTTACTAACACTCTCCCGACTTGGAGAGTCAGTGCCTTTAACCTCCTGTTTGGCCCAGTTTGCAATTTCTGCGGAAGATGAACAGGAATAGGGAGAACCAATGAGAGACTAGCTGGAGGTGTCTGGACGGGCAAATTTAACTCTCATTTCCCACCAGGAAGAGGAATTAACCAAAGGCTCAGCGTGCCGTGCCGGAACCACATGAGGGCCTGAAGCAATCCTGCGGTGTTGCGGCCAGCTCACAAGAAAGCGAGTTGAAGAAAGGAGCTCAGGGGCACTGTAATTCACAAACCTGCAGAGTTATAAATGACAGCTATCGTCCAAAAATATACTGAAGTAAGGCTGCCAAGAGGACTTGAAAGCGGGGCAGAATTGCAGGAAACCGATTTCAGGAGGTAGACTGGAATTGCATTGAAAGCATAGGAAAAGAGGCAGAACGTCCACAATGATGCACTTGGCCAAAAAGGGCGTATGTGTTTTTTCCTGAATATATTCAGGAAAAAACGCATACGCCCTTTTTGGCCAACCAAGCAAGCTTGCAAAGGAAATCTGCACTACAATGAAGTCTCACTTCCCCCCGGTCAAAAGGGCCATCTGAAAAAAGTGTAAAATCCAGAAAGGCTGGACAGGCCATGGAGAACTGGGAGCCTTGTTATGCTGATGGGCGGGATGTAAATTGCCAACAGCCACTGGGGAGAAGTGTATGGTGTTTCCTGAAACATCTAAAAAACAAAGCAACAGAGCCTAGGGCACTTCCACTTATGGTCCTATAGCTTAGGGAAATGAAAATCAAAAAGACACAGCCACCCCAAAGTTTGGGACGGCTCTGTTTACAAGAACCTCATTTACAGTACAAGTTCAATATCGCAGAAAGTGAAAAATGGATGAAGAAGTTGTGGTACTTACGTACAATGCAATATCACTCAGCAATGACATCTATGTCATCAGGCCCGTAGCAGCATAATGAGTGGATTCAGGTATGATGATTCTAACTGAAAGAAGTCACACAGAAAAAGAAACATCATAAGATATCACTAATACACGGAATGTAAACTTGGCTACACAGGAACTGGATTACAAAACAGAACAGGGTCTCAAATTTAGAAAACCAACTTATGCTTGCTTAAGGGGAAAGGTGAGTTGGGGTGCTGCATAAAACCAGAGATTGAAATGAGCACAGATAAAGTTCCTTAAGCCAAATATGGAATAGACAAGAGCTACTCCTTGCTCAACGAAATGGACTCAACACCCCATATTAAACGCCTAAGAATGTACCTGACTAGTAAGTATCTTAAAACCTATGGATTGCTATGTCTCCGAAAGAGAATCAAGCGTGTGTACAGGGGCATAAACGCAGCAGTGATAGGATTGGAGAGGTTCGGTGAGCAAATGAAGACCCTTTGAAGTCATATTGCATGGTACCCATTCCACGGGTCTCAACTCTCCAGGTTTAAGGGATTCTTCCTTCAGCTAAAACATGCATGTGGAACCCAGAGTATGATCAACCGTGTGATCGGGAGACGTGTTCAAATATGTCTCCGTTCTCGTCCCCTGGTACTCGGGTGCAACATTCCAGACGCTTTACTAACACTCTCCCGACTTGGAGAGTCAGTGCCTTTAACCTCCTGTTTGGCCCAGTTTGCAATTTCTGCGGAAGATGAACAGGAATAGGGAGAACCAATGAGAGACTAGCTGGAGGTGTCTGGACGGGCAAATTTAACTCTCATTTCCCACCAGGAAGAGGAATTAACCAAAGGCTCAGCGTGCCGTGCCGGAACCACATGAGGGCCTGAAGCAATCCTGCGGTGTTGCGGCCAGCTCACAAGAAAGCGAGTTGAAGAAAGGAGCTCAGGGGCACTGTAATTCACAAACCTGCAGAGTTATAAGTGACAGCTATCGTCCAAAAATATACTGAAGTAAGGCTGCCAAGAGGACTTGAAAGCGGGGCAGAATTGCAGGAAACCGATTTCAGGAGGTAGACTGGAATTGCATTGAAAGCATAGGAAAAGAGGCAGAACGTCCACAATGATGCACTTGGCCAAAAAGGGCGTATGCGTTTTTTCCTGAATATATTCAGGAAAAAACGCATACGCCCTTTTTGGCCAACCAAGCAAGCTTGCAAAGGAAATCTGCACTACAATGAAGTCTCACTTCCCCCCGGTCAAAAGGGCCATCTGAAAAAAGTGTAAAATCCAGAAAGGCAGGACAGGCCATGGAGAACTGGGAGCCTTGTTATGCTGATGGGCGGGATGTAAATTGCCAACAGCCACTGGGGAGAAGTGTATGGTGTTTCCTGAAACATCTAAAAAACAAAGCAACAGAGCCTAGGGCACTTCCACTTATGGTCCTATAGCTTAGGGAAATGAAAATCAAAAAGACACAGCCACCCCAAAGTTTGGGACGGCTCTGTTTACAAGAACCTCGTTTACGGTACAAGTTCAATATCGCAGAAAGTGAAAAATGGATGAAGAAGTTGTGGTACTTACGTACAATGCAATATCACTCAGCAATGACATCTATGTCATCAGGCCCGTAGCAGCATAATGAGTGGATTCAGGTATGATGATTCTAACTGAAAGAAGTCACACAGAAAAAGAAACATCATAAGATATCACTAATACACAGAATGTAAACTTGGCTACACAGGAACTGGATTACAAAACAGAACAGGGTCTCAAAGTTAGAAAACCAACTTATGCTTGCTTAAGGGGAAAGGTGAGTTGGGGTGCTGCATAAAACCAGAGATTGAAATGAGCACAGATAAAGTTCCTTAAGCCAAATATGGAATAGACAAGAGCTACTCCTTGCTCAACGAAATGGACTCAACACCCCATATTAAACGCCTAAGAATGTACCTGACTAGTAAGTATCTTAAAACCTATGGATTGCTATGTCTCCGAAAGAGAATCAAGCGTGTGTACAGGGGCATAAACGCAGCAGTGATAGGATTGGAGAGGTTCGGTGAGCAAATGAAGACCCTTTGAAGTCATATTGCATGGTACCCATTCCACGGGTCTCAACTCTCCAGGTTTAAGGGATTCTTCCTTCAGCTAAAACATGCATGTGGAACCCAGAGTATGATCAACCGTGTGATCGGGAGACGTGTTCAAATATGTCTCCGTTCTCGTCCCCTGGTACTCGGGTGCAACATTCCAGACGCTTTACTAACACTCTCCCGACTTGGAGAGTCAGTGCCTTTAACCTCCTGTTTGGCCCAGTTTGCAATTTCTGCGGAAGATGAACAGGAATAGGGAGAACCAATGAGAGACTAGCTGGAGGTGTCTGGACGGGCAAATTTAACTCTCATTTCCCACCAGGAAGAGGAATTAACCAAAGGCTCAGCGTGCCGTGCCGGAACCACATTAGGGCCTGAAGCAATCCTGCGGTGTTGCGGCCAGCTCACAAGAAAGCGAGTTGAAGAAAGGAGCTCAGGGGCACTGTAATTCACAAACCTGCAGAGTTATAAGTGACAGCTATCGTCCAAAAATATACTGAAGTAAGGCTGCCAAGAGGACTTGAAAGCGGGGCAGAATTGCAGGAAACCGATTTCAGGAGGTAGACTGGAATTGCATTGAAAGCATAGGAAAAGAGGCAGAACGTCCACAATGATGCACTTGGCCAAAAAGGGCGTATGCGTTTTTTCCTGAATATATTCAGGAAAAAACGCATACGCCCTTTTTGGCCAACCAAGCAAGCTTGCAAAGGAAATCTGCACTACAATGAAGTCTCACTTCCCCCCGGTCAAAAGGGCCATCTGAAAAAAGTGTAAAATCCAGAAAGGCAGGACAGGCCATGGAGAACTGGGAGCCTTGCTATGCTGATGGGCGGGATGTAAATTGCCAACAGCCACTCGGGAGAAGTGTATGGTGTTTCCTGAAACATCTAAAAAACAAAGCAACAGAGCCTAGGGCACTTCCACTTATGGTCCTATAGCTTAGGGAAATGAAAATCAAAAAGACACAGCCACCCCAAAGTTTGGGACGGCTCTGTTTACAAGAACCTCGTTTACGGTACAAGTTCAATATCGCAGAAAGTGAAAAATGGATGAAGAAGTTGTGGTACTTACGTACAATGCAATATCACTCAGCAATGACATCTATGTCATCAGGCCCGTAGCAGCATAATGAGTGGATTCAGGTATGATGATTCTAACTGAAAGAAGTCACACAGAAAAAGAAACATCATAAGATATCACTAATACACAGAATGTAAACTTGGCTACACAGGAACTGGATTACAAAACAGAACAGGGTCTCAAAGTTAGAAAACCAACTTATGCTTGCTTAAGGGGAAAGGTGAGTTGGGGTGCTGCATAAAACCAGAGATTGAAATGAGCACAGATAAAGTTCCTTAAGCCAAATATGGAATAGACAAGAGCTACTCCTTGCTCAACGAAATGGACTCAACACCCCATATTAAACGCCTAAGAATGTACCTGACTAGTAAGTATCTTAAAACCTATGGATTGCTATGTCTCCGAAAGAGAATCAAGCGTGTGTACAGGGGCATAAACGCAGCAGTGATAGGATTGGAGAGGTTCGGTGAGCAAATGAAGACCCTTTGAAGTCATATTGCATGGTACCCATTCCACGGGTCTCAACTCTCCAGGTTTAAGGGATTCTTCCTTCAGCTAAAGCATGCATGTGGAACCCAGAGTATGATCAACCGTGTGATCAGGAGACGTGTTCAAATATGTCTCCGTTCTCGTCCCCTGGTACTCGGGTGCAACATTCCAGACGCTTTACTAACACTCTCCCGACTTGGAGAGTCAGTGCCTTTAACCTCCTGTTTGGCCCAGTTTGCAATTTCTGCGGAAGATGAACAGGAATAGGGAGAACCAATGAGAGACTAGCTGGAGGTGTCTGGACGGGCAAATTTAACTCTCATTTCCCACCAGGAAGAGGAATTAACCAAAGGCTCAGCGTGCCGTGCCGGAACCGGATTAGGGCCTGAAGCAATCCTGCGGTGTTGCGGCCAGCTCACAAGAAAGCGAGTTGAAGAAAGGAGCTCAGGGGCACTGTAATTCACAAACCTGCAGAGTTATAAATGACAGCTATCGTCCAAAAATATACTGAAGTAAGGCTGCCAAGAGGACTTGAAAGCGGGGCAGAATTGCAGGAAACCGATTTCAGGAGATAGACTGGAATTGCATTGAAAGCATAGGAAAAGAGGCAGAACGTCCACAATGATGCACTTGGCCAAAAAGGGCGTATGCGTTTTTTCCTGAATATATTCAGGAAAAAACGCATACGCCCTTTTTGGCCAACCAAGCAAGCTTGCAAAGGAAATCTGCACTACAATGAAGTCTCACTTCCCCCCGGTCAAAAGGGCCATCTGAAAAAAGTGTAAAATCCAGAAAGGCAGGACAGGCCATGGAGAACTGGGAGCCTTGTTATACTGATGGGCGGGATGTAAATTGCCAACAGCCACTCGGGAGAAGTGTATGGTGTTTCCTGAAACATCTAAAAAACAAAGCAACAGAGCCTAGGGCACTTCCACTTATGGACCAATAGCTTAGGGAAATGAAAATCAAAAAGACACAGCCACCCCAAAGTTTGGGACGGCTCTGTTTACAAGAACCTCGTTTACGGTACAAGTTCAATATCGCAGAAAGTGAAAAATGGATGAAGAAGTTGTGGTACTTACGTACAATGCAATATCACTCAGCAATGACATCTATGTCATCAGGCCCGTAGCAGCATAATGAGTGCATTCAGGTATGATGATTCTAACTGAAAGAAGTCACACAGAAAAAGAAACATCATAAGATATCACTAATACATGGAATGTAAACTTGGCTACACAGGAACTGGATTACAAAACAGAACAGGGTCTCAAATTTAGAAAACCAACTTATGCTTGCTTAAGGGGAAAGGTGAGTTGGGGTGCTGCATAAAACCAGAGATTGAAATGAGCACAGATAAAGTTCCTTAAGCCAAATATGGAATAGACAAGAGCTACTCCTTGCTCAACGAAATGGACTCAACACCCCATATTAAACGCCTAAGAATGTACCTGACTACTAAGTATCTTAAAACCTATGGATTGCTATGTCTCCGAAAGAGAATCAAGCGTGTGCACAGGGGCATAAACGCAGCAGTGATAGGATTGGAGAGGTTCGGTGAGCAAATGAAGACCCTTTGAAGTCATATTGCATGGTACCCATTCCACGGGTCTCAACTCTCCAGGTTTAAGGGATTCTTCCTTCAGCTAAAACATGCATGTGGAACCCAGAGTATGATCAACCGTGTGATCGGGAGACGTCTTCAAATATGTCTCCGTTCTCGTCCCCTGGTACTCGGGTGCAACATTCCAGACGCTTTACTAACACTCTCCCGACTTGGAGAGTCAGTGCCTTTAACCTCCTGTTTGGCCCAGTTTGCAATTTCTGCGGAAGATGAACAGGAATAGGGAGAACCAATGAGAGACTAGCTGGAGGTGTCTGGACGGGCAAATTTAACTCTCATTTCCCACCAGGAAGAGGAATTAACCAAAGGCTCAGCGTGCCGTGCCGGAACCACATTAGGGCCTGAAGCAATCCTGCGGTGTTGCGGCCAGCTCACAAGAAAGCGAGTTGAAGAAAGGAGCTCAGGGGCACTGTAATTCACAAACCTGCAGAGTTATAAATGACAGCTATCGTCCAAAAATATACTGAAGTAAGGCTGCCAAGAGGACTTGAAAGCGGGGCAGAATTGCAGGAAACCGATTTCAGGAGATAGACTGGAATTGCATTGAAAGCATAGGAAAAGAGGCAGAACGTCCACAATGATGCACTTGGCCAAAAAGGGCGTATGCGTTTTTTCCTGAATATATTCAGGAAAAAACGCATACGCCCTTTTTGGCCAACCAAGCAAGCTTGCAAAGGAAATCTGCACTACAATGAAGTCTCACTTGCCCCCGGTCAAAAGGGCCATCTGAAAAAAGTGTAAAATCCAGAAAGGCAGGACAGGCCATGGAGAACTGGGAGCCTTGTTATACTGATGGGCGGGATGTAAATTGCCAACAGCCACTCGGGAGAAGTGTATGGTGTTTCCTGAAACATCTAAAAAACAAAGCAACAGAGCCTAGGGCACTTCCACTTATGGTCCAATAGCTTAGGGAAATGAAAATCAAAAAGACACAGCCACCCCAAAGTTTGGGACGGCTCTGTTTACAAGAACCTCGTTTACGGTACAAGTTCAATATCGCAGAAAGTGAAAAATGGATGAAGAAGTTGTGGTACTTACGTACAATGCAATATCACTCAGCAATGACATCTATGTCATCAGGCCCGTAGCAGCATAATGAGTGGATTCAGGTATGATGATTCTAACTGAAAGAAGTCACACAGAAAAAGAAACATCATAAGATATCACTAATACACGGAATGTAAACTTGGCTACACAGGAACTGGATTACAAAACAGAACAGGGTCTCAAATTTAGAAAACCAACTTATGCTTGCTTAAGGGGAAAGGTGAGTTGGGGTGCTGCATAAAACCAGAGATTGAAATGAGCACAGATAAAGTTCCTTAAGCCAAATATGGAATAGACAAGAGCTACTCCTTGCTCAACGAAATGGACTCAACACCCCATATTAAACGCCTAAGAATGTACCTGACTAGTAAGTATCTTAAAACCTATGGATTGCTATGTCTCCCGAAGAGAATGAAGCGTGTGTACAGGGGAATAAACACAGCAGTGATAGGATTGGAGAGGTTCAGTGAGCAAATGAAGACCCTTTGAAGTCATATTGCATGGTACCCATTCCACGGGTCTCAACTCTCCAGGTTTAAGGGATTCTTCCTTCAGCTAAAACATGCATGTGGAACCCAGAGTATGATCAACCGTGTGATCGGGAGACGTCTTCAAATATGTCTCCGTTCTCATCCCCTGGTACTCGGGTGCAACATTCCAGACGCTTTACTAACACTCTCCCGACTTGGAGAGTCAGTGCCTTTAACCTCCTGTTTGGCCCAGTTTGCAATTTCTGCGGAAGATGAACAGGAATAGGGAGAACCAATGAGAGACTAGCTGGAGGTGTCTGGACGGGCAAATTTAACTCTCATTTCCCACCAGGAAGAGGAATTAACCAAAGGCTCAGCGTGCCGTGCCAGAACCACATTAGGGCCTGAAGCAATCCTGCGGTGTTGCGGCCAGCTCACAAGAAAGCGAGTTGAAGAAAGGAGCTCAGGGGCACTGTAATTCACAAACCTGCAGAGTTATAAATGACAGCAATCGTCCAAAAATATACTGAAGTAAGGCTGCCAAGAGGACTTGAAAGCGGGGCAGAATTGCAGGAAACCGATTTCAGGAGGTAGACTGGAATTGCATTGAAAGCATAGGAAAAGAGGCAGAACGTCCACAATGATGCACTTGGCCAAAAAGGGCGTATGCGTTTTTTCCTGAATATATTCAGGAAAAAACGCATACGCCCTTTTTGGCCAACCAAGCAAGCTTGCAAAGGAAATCTGCACTACAATGAAGTCTCACTTCCCCCCGGTCAAAAGGGCCATCTGAAAAAAGTGTAAAATCCAGAAAGGCAGGACAGGCCATGGAGAACTGGGAGCCTTGTTATACTGATGGGCGGGATGTAAATTGCCAACAGCCACTCGGGAGAAGTGTATGGTGTTTCCTGAAACATCTAAAAAACAAAGCAACAGAGCCTAGGGCACTTCCACTTATGGTCCAATAGCTTAGGGAAATGAAAATCAAAAAGACACAGCCACCCCAAAGTTTGGGACGGCTCTGTTTACAAGAACCTCGTTTACGGTACAAGTTCAATATCGCAGAAAGTGAAAAATGGATGAAGAAGTTGTGGTACTTACGTACAATGCAATATCACTCAGCAATGACATCTATGTCATCAGGCCCGTAGCAGCATAATGAGTGGATTCAGGTATGATGATTCTAACTGAAAGAAGTCACACAGAAAAAGAAACATCATAAGATATCACTAATACACGGAATGTAAACTTGGCTACACAGGAACTGGATTACAAAACAGAACAGGGTCTCAAATTTAGAAAACCAACTTATGCTTGCTTAAGGGGAAAGGTGAGTTGGGGTGCTGCATAAAACCAGAGATTGAAATGAGCACAGATAAAGTTCCTTAAGCCAAATATGGAATAGACAAGAGCTACTCCTTGCTCAACGAAATGGACTCAACACCCCATATTAAACGCCTAAGAATGTACCTGACTAGTAAGTATCTTAAAACCTATGGATTGCTATGTCTCCCGAAGAGAATGAAGCGTGTGTACAGGGGAATAAACACAGCAGTGATAGGATTGGAGAGGTTCAGTGAGCAAATGAAGACCCTTTGAAGTCATATTGCATGGTACCCATTCCACGGGTCTCAACTCTCCAGGTTTAAGGGATTCTTCCTTCAGCTAAAACATGCATGTGGAACCCAGAGTATGATCAACCGTGTGATCGGGAGACGTCTTCAAATATGTCTCCGTTCTCATCCCCTGGTACTCGGGTGCAACATTCCAGACGCTTTACTAACACTCTCCCGACTTGGAGAGTCAGTGCCTTTAACCTCCTGTTTGGCCCAGTTTGCAATTTCTGCGGAAGATGAACAGGAATAGGGAGAACCAATGAGAGACTAGCTGGAGGTGTCTGGACGGGCAAATTTAACTCTCATTTCCCACCAGGAAGAGGAATTAACCAAAGGCTCAGCGTGCCGTGCCAGAACCACATTAGGGCCTGAAGCAATCCTGCGGTGTTGCGGCCAGCTCACAAGAAAGCGAGTTGAAGAAAGGAGCTCAGGGGCACTGTAATTCACAAACCTGCAGAGTTATAAATGACAGCAATCGTCCAAAAATATACTGAAGTAAGGCTGCCAAGAGGACTTGAAAGCGGGGCAGAATTGCAGGAAACCGATTTCAGGAGGTAGACTGGAATTGCATTGAAAGCATAGGAAAAGAGGCAGAACGTCCACAATGATGCACTTGGCCAAAAAGGGCGTATGCGTTTTTTCCTGAATATATTCAGGAAAAAACGCATACGCCCTTTTTGGCCAACCAAGCAAGCTTGCAAAGGAAATCTGCACTACAATGAAGTCTCACTTCCCCCCGGTCAAAAGGGCCATCTGAAAAAAGTGTAAAATCCAGAAAGGCAGGACAGGCCATGGAGAACTGGGAGCCTTGTTATGCTGATGGGCGGGATGTAAATTGCCAACAGCCACTCGGGAGAAGTGTATGTGTTTCCTGAAACATCTAAAAAACAAAGCAACAGAGCCCAGGGCACTTCCACTTATGGTCCTATAGCTTAGGGAAATGAAAATCAAAAAGACACAGCCACCCAAAAGTTTGAGACGGCTCTGTTTACAAGAACCTCGTTTACGGTACAAGTTCAGTATCGCAGAAAGTGAAAAATGGATGAAGAAGTTGTGGTACTTACGTACAATGCAATATCACTCAGCAATGACATCTATGTCATCAGGCCCATAGCAGCATAATGAGTGGATTCAGGTATGATGATTCTAACTGAAAGAAGTCACACAGAAAAAGAAACATCATAAGATATCACTAATACACGGAATGTAAACTTGGCTACACAGGAACTGGATTACAAAACAGAACAGGGTCTCAAATTTAGAAAACCAACTTATGCTTGCTTAAGGGGAAAGGTGAGTTGGGGTGCTGCATAAAACCAGAGATTGAAATGAGCACAGATAAAGTTCCTTAAGCCAAATATGGAATAGACAAGAGCTACTCCTTGCTCAACGAAATGGACTCAACACCCCATATTAAACGCCTAAGAATGTACCTGACTAGTATCTTAAAACCTATGGATTGCTATGCCTCCCGAAGAGAATGAAGCGTGTGTACAGGGGAATAAACACAGCAGTGATAGGATTGGAGAGGTTCAGTGAGCAAATGAAGACCCTTTGAAGTCATATTGCATGATACCCATTCCACGGGTCTCAACTCTCCAGGTTTAAGGGATTCTTCCTTCAGCTAAAACATGCACGTGGAACCCAGAGTATGATCAACCGTGTGATCGGGAGACGTCTTCAAATATGTCTCCGTTCTCATCCCCTGGTACTCGGGTGCAACATTCCAGACGCTTTACTAACACTCTCCCGACTTGGAGAGTCAGTGCCTTTAACCTCCTGTTTGGCCCAGTTTGCAATTTCTGCGGAAGATGAACAGGAATAGGGAGAACCAATGAGAGACTAGCTGGAGGTGTCTGGACGGGCAAATTTAACTCTCATTTCCCACCAGGAAGAGGAATTAACCAAAGGCTCAGCGTGCCGTGCCAGAACCACATTAGGGCCTGAAGCAATCCTGCGGTGTTGCAGCCAGCTCACAAGAAAGCGAGTTGAAGAAAGGAGCTCAGGGGCACTGTAATTCACAAACCTGCAGAGTTATAAATGACAGCAATCGTCCAAAAATATACTGAAGTAAGGCTGCCAAGAGGACTTGAAAGCGGGGCAGAATTGCAGGAAACCGATTTCAGGAGGTAGACTGGAATTGCATTGAAAGCATAGGAAAAGAGGCAGAACGTCCACAATGATGCACTTGGCCAAAAAGGGCGTATGCGTTTTTTCCTGAATATATTCAGGAAAAAACGCATACGCCCTTTTTGGCCAACCAAGCAAGCTTGCAAAGGAAATCTGCACTACAATGAAGTCTCACTTCCCCCCGGTCAAAAGGGCCATCTGAAAAAAGTGTAAAATCCAGAAAGGCAGGACAGGCCATGGAGAACTGGGAGCCTTGTTATGCTGATGGGCGGGATGTAAATTGCCAACAGCCACTCGGGAGAAGTGTATCGCGTTTCCTGAAACATCTAAAAAAAAAGCAACAGAGCCTAGGGCACTTCCACTTATGGTCCTATAGCTTAGGGAAATGAAAATCAAAAAGACACAGCCACCCCAAAGTTTGGGACGGCTCTGTTTACAAGAACCTCGTTTACGGTACAAGTTCAATATCGCAGAAAGTGAAAAATGGATGAAGAAGTTGTGGTACTTACGTACAATGCAATATCACTCAGCAATGACATCTATGTCATCAGGCCCGTAGCAGCATAATGAGTGCATTCAGGTATGATGATTCTAACTGAAAGAAGTCACACAGAAAAAGAAACATCATAAGATATCACTAATACACGGAATGTAAACTTGGCTACACAGGAACTGGATTACAAAACAGAACAGGGTCTCAAATTTAGAAAACCAACTTATGCTTGCTTAAGGGGAAAGGTGAGTTGGGGTGCTGCATAAAACCAGAGATTGAAATGAGCACAGATAAAGTTCCTTAAGCCAAATATGGAATAGACAAGAGCTACTCCTTGCTCAACGAAATGGACTCAACACCCCATATTAAACGCCTAAGAATGTACCTGACTACTAAGTATCTTAAAACCTATGGATTGCTATGTCTCCGAAAGAGAATCAAGCATGTGCACAGGGGCATAAACGCAGCAGTGATAGCATTGGAGAGGTTCGGTGAGCAAATGAAGACCCTTTGAAGTCATATTGCATGGTACCCATTCCACGGGTCTCAACTCTCCAGGTTTAAGGGATTCTTCCTTCAGCTAAAACATGCATGTGGAACCCAGAGTATGATCAACCGTGTGATCGGGAGACGTCTTCAAATATGTCTCCGTTCTCGTCCCCTGGTACTCGGGTGCAACATTCCAGACGCTTTACTAACACTCTCCCGACTTGGAGAGTCAGTGCCTTTAACCTCCTGTTTGGCCCAGTTTGCAATTTCTGCGGAAGATGAACAGGAATAGGGAGAACCAATGAGAGACTAGCTGGAGGTGTCTGGACGGGCAAATTTAACTCTCATTTCCCACCAGGAAGAGGAATTAACCAAAGGCTCAGCGTGCCGTGCCGGAACCGGATTAGGGCCTGAAGCAATCCTGCGGTGTTGCGGCCAGCTCACAAGAAAGCGAGTTGAAGAAAGGAGCTCAGGGGCACTGTAATTCACAAACCTGCAGAGTTATAAATGACAGCTATCGTCCAAAAATATACTGAAGTAAGGCTGCCAAGAGGACTTGAAAGCGGGGCAGAATTGCAGGAAACCGATTTCAGGAGATAGACTGGAATTGCATTGAAAGCATAGGAAAAGAGGCAGAACGTCCACAATGATGCACTTGGCCAAAAAGGGCGTATGCGTTTTTTCCTGAATATATTCAGGAAAAAACGCATACGCCCTTTTTGGCCAACCAAGCAAGCTTGCAAAGGAAATCTGCACTACAATGAAGTCTCACTTCCCCCCGGTCAAAAGGGCCATCTGAAAAAAGTGTAAAATCCAGAAAGGCAGGACAGGCCATGGAGAACTGGGAGCCTTGTTATACTGATGGGCGGGATGTAAATTGCCAACAGCCACTCGGGAGAAGTGTATGGTGTTTCCTGAAACATCTAAAAAACAAAGCAACAGAGCCTAGGGCACTTCCACTTATGGACCAATAGCTTAGGGAAATGAAAATCAAAAAGACACAGCCACCCCAAAGTTTGGGACGGCTCTGTTTACAAGAACCTCGTTTACGGTACAAGTTCAATATCGCAGAAAGTGAAAAATGGATGAAGAAGTTGTGGTACTTACGTACAATGCAATATCACTCAGCAATGACATCTATGTCATCAGGCCCGTAGCAGCATAATGAGTGCATTCAGGTATGATGATTCTAACTGAAAGAAGTCACACAGAAAAAGAAACATCATAAGATATCACTAATACATGGAATGTAAACTTGGCTACACAGGAACTGGATTACAAAACAGAACAGGGTCTCAAATTTAGAAAACCAACTTATGCTTGCTTAAGGGGAAAGGTGAGTTGGGGTGCTGCATAAAACCAGAGATTGAAATGAGCACAGATAAAGTTCCTTAAGCCAAATATGGAATAGACAAGAGCTACTCCTTGCTCAACGAAATGGACTCAACACCCCATATTAAACGCCTAAGAATGTACCTGACTACTAAGTATCTTAAAACCTATGGATTGCTATGTCTCCGAAAGAGAATCAAGCGTGTGCACAGGGGCATAAACGCAGCAGTGATAGGATTGGAGAGGTTCGGTGAGCAAATGAAGACCCTTTGAAGTCATATTGCATGGTACCCATTCCACGGGTCTCAACTCTCCAGGTTTAAGGGATTCTTCCTTCAGCTAAAACATGCATGTGGAACCCAGAGTATGATCAACCGTGTGATCGGGAGACGTCTTCAAATATGTCTCCGTTCTCGTCCCCTGGTACTCGGGTGCAACATTCCAGACGCTTTACTAACACTCTCCCGACTTGGAGAGTCAGTGCCTTTAACCTCCTGTTTGGCCCAGTTTGCAATTTCTGCGGAAGATGAACAGGAATAGGGAGAACCAATGAGAGACTAGCTGGAGGTGTCTGGACGGGCAAATTTAACTCTCATTTCCCACCAGGAAGAGGAATTAACCAAAGGCTCAGCGTGCCGTGCCGGAACCACATTAGGGCCTGAAGCAATCCTGCGGTGTTGCGGCCAGCTCACAAGAAAGCGAGTTGAAGAAAGGAGCTCAGGGGCACTGTAATTCACAAACCTGCAGAGTTATAAATGACAGCTATCGTCCAAAAATATACTGAAGTAAGGCTGCCAAGAGGACTTGAAAGCGGGGCAGAATTGCAGGAAACCGATTTCAGGAGATAGACTGGAATTGCATTGAAAGCATAGGAAAAGAGGCAGAACGTCCACAATGATGCACTTGGCCAAAAAGGGCGTATGCGTTTTTTCCTGAATATATTCAGGAAAAAACGCATACGCCCTTTTTGGCCAACCAAGCAAGCTTGCAAAGGAAATCTGCACTACAATGAAGTCTCACTTGCCCCCGGTCAAAAGGGCCATCTGAAAAAAGTGTAAAATCCAGAAAGGCAGGACAGGCCATGGAGAACTGGGAGCCTTGTTATACTGATGGGCGGGATGTAAATTGCCAACAGCCACTCGGGAGAAGTGTATGGTGTTTCCTGAAACATCTAAAAAACAAAGCAACAGAGCCTAGGGCACTTCCACTTATGGTCCAATAGCTTAGGGAAATGAAAATCAAAAAGACACAGCCACCCCAAAGTTTGGGACGGCTCTGTTTACAAGAACCTCGTTTACGGTACAAGTTCAATATCGCAGAAAGTGAAAAATGGATGAAGAAGTTGTGGTACTTACGTACAATGCAATATCACTCAGCAATGACATCTATGTCATCAGGCCCGTAGCAGCATAATGAGTGGATTCAGGTATGATGATTCTAACTGAAAGAAGTCACACAGAAAAAGAAACATCATAAGATATCACTAATACACGGAATGTAAACTTGGCTACACAGGAACTGGATTACAAAACAGAACAGGGTCTCAAATTTAGAAAACCAACTTATGCTTGCTTAAGGGGAAAGGTGAGTTGGGGTGCTGCATAAAACCAGAGATTGAAATGAGCACAGATAAAGTTCCTTAAGCCAAATATGGAATAGACAAGAGCTACTCCTTGCTCAACGAAATGGACTCAACACCCCATATTAAACGCCTAAGAATGTACCTGACTAGTAAGTATCTTAAAACCTATGGATTGCTATGTCTCCCGAAGAGAATGAAGCGTGTGTACAGGGGAATAAACACAGCAGTGATAGGATTGGAGAGGTTCAGTGAGCAAATGAAGACCCTTTGAAGTCATATTGCATGGTACCCATTCCACGGGTCTCAACTCTCCAGGTTTAAGGGATTCTTCCTTCAGCTAAAACATGCATGTGGAACCCAGAGTATGATCAACCGTGTGATCGGGAGACGTCTTCAAATATGTCTCCGTTCTCATCCCCTGGTACTCGGGTGCAACATTCCAGACGCTTTACTAACACTCTCCCGACTTGGAGAGTCAGTGCCTTTAACCTCCTGTTTGGCCCAGTTTGCAATTTCTGCGGAAGATGAACAGGAATAGGGAGAACCAATGAGAGACTAGCTGGAGGTGTCTGGACGGGCAAATTTAACTCTCATTTCCCACCAGGAAGAGGAATTAACCAAAGGCTCAGCGTGCCGTGCCAGAACCACATTAGGGCCTGAAGCAATCCTGCGGTGTTGCGGCCAGCTCACAAGAAAGCGAGTTGAAGAAAGGAGCTCAGGGGCACTGTAATTCACAAACCTGCAGAGTTATAAATGACAGCAATCGTCCAAAAATATACTGAAGTAAGGCTGCCAAGAGGACTTGAAAGCGGGGCAGAATTGCAGGAAACCGATTTCAGGAGGTAGACTGGAATTGCATTGAAAGCATAGGAAAAGAGGCAGAACGTCCACAATGATGCACTTGGCCAAAAAGGGCGTATGCGTTTTTTCCTGAATATATTCAGGAAAAAACGCATACGCCCTTTTTGGCCAACCAAGCAAGCTTGCAAAGGAAATCTGCACTACAATGAAGTCTCACTTCCCCCCGGTCAAAAGGGCCATCTGAAAAAAGTGTAAAATCCAGAAAGGCAGGACAGGCCATGGAGAACTGGGAGCCTTGTTATACTGATGGGCGGGATGTAAATTGCCAACAGCCACTCGGGAGAAGTGTATGGTGTTTCCTGAAACATCTAAAAAACAAAGCAACAGAGCCTAGGGCACTTCCACTTATGGTCCAATAGCTTAGGGAAATGAAAATCAAAAAGACACAGCCACCCCAAAGTTTGGGACGGCTCTGTTTACAAGAACCTCGTTTACGGTACAAGTTCAATATCGCAGAAAGTGAAAAATGGATGAAGAAGTTGTGGTACTTACGTACAATGCAATATCACTCAGCAATGACATCTATGTCATCAGGCCCGTAGCAGCATAATGAGTGGATTCAGGTATGATGATTCTAACTGAAAGAAGTCACACAGAAAAAGAAACATCATAAGATATCACTAATACACGGAATGTAAACTTGGCTACACAGGAACTGGATTACAAAACAGAACAGGGTCTCAAATTTAGAAAACCAACTTATGCTTGCTTAAGGGGAAAGGTGAGTTGGGGTGCTGCATAAAACCAGAGATTGAAATGAGCACAGATAAAGTTCCTTAAGCCAAATATGGAATAGACAAGAGCTACTCCTTGCTCAACGAAATGGACTCAACACCCCATATTAAACGCCTAAGAATGTACCTGACTAGTAAGTATCTTAAAACCTATGGATTGCTATGTCTCCCGAAGAGAATGAAGCGTGTGTACAGGGGAATAAACACAGCAGTGATAGGATTGGAGAGGTTCAGTGAGCAAATGAAGACCCTTTGAAGTCATATTGCATGGTACCCATTCCACGGGTCTCAACTCTCCAGGTTTAAGGGATTCTTCCTTCAGCTAAAACATGCATGTGGAACCCAGAGTATGATCAACCGTGTGATCGGGAGACGTCTTCAAATATGTCTCCGTTCTCATCCCCTGGTACTCGGGTGCAACATTCCAGACGCTTTACTAACACTCTCCCGACTTGGAGAGTCAGTGCCTTTAACCTCCTGTTTGGCCCAGTTTGCAATTTCTGCGGAAGATGAACAGGAATAGGGAGAACCAATGAGAGACTAGCTGGAGGTGTCTGGACGGGCAAATTTAACTCTCATTTCCCACCAGGAAGAGGAATTAACCAAAGGCTCAGCGTGCCGTGCCAGAACCACATTAGGGCCTGAAGCAATCCTGCGGTGTTGCGGCCAGCTCACAAGAAAGCGAGTTGAAGAAAGGAGCTCAGGGGCACTGTAATTCACAAACCTGCAGAGTTATAAATGACAGCAATCGTCCAAAAATATACTGAAGTAAGGCTGCCAAGAGGACTTGAAAGCGGGGCAGAATTGCAGGAAACCGATTTCAGGAGGTAGACTGGAATTGCATTGAAAGCATAGGAAAAGAGGCAGAACGTCCACAATGATGCACTTGGCCAAAAAGGGCGTATGCGTTTTTTCCTGAATATATTCAGGAAAAAACGCATACGCCCTTTTTGGCCAACCAAGCAAGCTTGCAAAGGAAATCTGCACTACAATGAAGTCTCACTTCCCCCCGGTCAAAAGGGCCATCTGAAAAAAGTGTAAAATCCAGAAAGGCAGGACAGGCCATGGAGAACTGGGAGCCTTGTTATGCTGATGGGCGGGATGTAAATTGCCAACAGCCACTCGGGAGAAGTGTATGTGTTTCCTGAAACATCTAAAAAACAAAGCAACAGAGCCCAGGGCACTTCCACTTATGGTCCTATAGCTTAGGGAAATGAAAATCAAAAAGACACAGCCACCCAAAAGTTTGAGACGGCTCTGTTTACAAGAACCTCGTTTACGGTACAAGTTCAGTATCGCAGAAAGTGAAAAATGGATGAAGAAGTTGTGGTACTTACGTACAATGCAATATCACTCAGCAATGACATCTATGTCATCAGGCCCATAGCAGCATAATGAGTGGATTCAGGTATGATGATTCTAACTGAAAGAAGTCACACAGAAAAAGAAACATCATAAGATATCACTAATACACGGAATGTAAACTTGGCTACACAGGAACTGGATTACAAAACAGAACAGGGTCTCAAATTTAGAAAACCAACTTATGCTTGCTTAAGGGGAAAGGTGAGTTGGGGTGCTGCATAAAACCAGAGATTGAAATGAGCACAGATAAAGTTCCTTAAGCCAAATATGGAATAGACAAGAGCTACTCCTTGCTCAACGAAATGGACTCAACACCCCATATTAAACGCCTAAGAATGTACCTGACTAGTATCTTAAAACCTATGGATTGCTATGTCTCCCGAAGAGAATGAAGCGTGTGTACAGGGGAATAAACACAGCAGTGATAGGATTGGAGAGGTTCAGTGAGCAAATGAAGACCCTTTGAAGTCATATTGCATGATACCCATTCCACGGGTCTCAACTCTCCAGGTTTAAGGGATTCTTCCTTCAGCTAAAACATGCACGTGGAACCCAGAGTATGATCAACCGTGTGATCGGGAGACGTCTTCAAATATGTCTCCGTTCTCATCCCCTGGTACTCGGGTGCAACATTCCAGACGCTTTACTAACACTCTCCCGACTTGGAGAGTCAGTGCCTTTAACCTCCTGTATGGCCCAGTTTGCAATTTCTGCGGAAGATGAACAGGAATAGGGAGAACCAATGAGAGACTAGCTGGAGGTGTCTGGACGGGCAAATTTAACTCTCATTTCCCACCAGGAAGAGGAATTAACCAAAGGCTCAGCGTGCCGTGCCAGAACCACATTAGGGCCTGAAGCAATCCTGCGGTGTTGCGGCCAGCTCACAAGAAAGCGAGTTGAAGAAAGGAGCTCAGGGGCACTGTAATTCACAAACCTGCAGAGTTATAAATGACAGCAATCGTCCAAAAATATACTGAAGTAAGGCTGCCAAGAGGACTTGAAAGCGGGGCAGAATTGCAGGAAACCGATTTCAGGAGGTAGACTGGAATTGCATTGAAAGCATAGGAAAAGAGGCAGAACGTCCACAATGATGCACTTGGCCAAAAAGGGCGTATGCGTTTTTTCCTGAATATATTCAGGAAAAAACGCATACGCCCTTTTTGGCCAACCAAGCAAGCTTGCAAAGGAAATCTGCACTACAATGAAGTCTCACTTCCCCCCGGTCAAAAGGGCCATCTGAAAAAAGTGTAAAATCCAGAAAGGCAGGACAGGCCATGGAGAACTGGGAGCCTTGTTATGCTGATGGGCGGGATGTAAATTGCCAACAGCCACTCGGGAGAAGTGTATGTGTTTCCTGAAACATCTAAAAAACAAAGCAACAGAGCCCAGGGCACTTCGACTTATGGTCCTATAGCTTAGGGAAATGAAAATCAAAAAGACACAGCCACCCAAAAGTTTGAGACGGCTCTGTTTACAAGAACCTCGTTTACGGTACAAGTTCAGTATCGCAGAAAGTGAAAAATGGATGAAGATGTTCTGGTACTTACGTACAATGCAATATTACTCAGCAATGACATCTATGTCATCAGGCCCGTAGCAGCATAATGAGTGGATTCAGGTATGATGATTCTAACTGAAAGAAGTCACACAGAAAAAGAAACATCATAAGATATCACTAATACACGGAATGTAAACTTGGCTACACAGGAACTGGATTACAAAACAGAACAGGGTCTCAAATTTAGAAAACCAACTTATGCTTGCTTAAGGGGAAAGGTGAGTTGGGGTGCTGCATAAAACCAGAGATTGAAATGAGCACAGATAAAGTTCCTTAAGCCAAATATGGAATAGACAAGAGCTACTCCTTGCTCAACGAAATGGACTCAACACCCCATATTAAACGCCTAAGAATGTACCTGACTAGTATCTTAAAACCTATGGATTGCTATGTCTCCCGAAGAGAATGAAGCGTGTGTACAGGGGAATAAACACAGCAGTGATAGGATTGGAGAGGTTCAGTGAGCAAATGAAGACCCTTTGAAGTCATATTGCATGGTACCCATTCCACGGGTCTCAACTCTCCAGGTTTAAGGGATTCTTCCTTCAGCTAAAACATGCACGTGGAACCCAGAGTATGATCAACCGTGTGATCGGGAGACGTCTTCAAATATGTCTCCGTTCTCATCCCCTGGTACTCGGGTGCAACATTCCAGACGCTTTACTAACACTCTCCCGACTTGGAGAGTCAGTGCCTTTAACCTCCTGTTTGGCCCAGTTTGCAATTTCTGCGGAAGATGAACAGGAATAGGGAGAACCAATGAGAGACTAGCTGGAGGTGTCTGGACGGGCAAATTTAACTCTCATTTCCCACCAGGAAGAGGAATTAACCAAAGGCTCAGCGTGCCGTGCCAGAACCACATTAGGGCCTGAAGCAATCCTGCGGTGTTGCGGCCAGCTCACAAGAAAGCGAGTTGAAGAAAGGAGCTCAGGGGCACTGTAATTCACAAACCTGCAGAGTTATAAATGACAGCAATCGTCCAAAAATATACTGAAGTAAGGCTGCCAAGAGGACTTGAAAGCGGGGCAGAATTGCAGGAAACCGATTTCAGGAGATAGACTGGAATTGCATTGAAAGCATAGGAAAAGAGGCAGAACGTCCACAATGATGCACTTGGCCAAAAAGGGCGTATGCGTTTTTTCCTGAATATATTCAGGAAAAAACGCATACGCCCTTTTTGGCCAACCAAGCAAGCTTGCAAAGGAAATCTGCACTACAATGAAGTCTCACTTCCCCCCGGTCAAAAGGGCCATCTGAAAAAAGTGTAAAATCCAGAAAGGCAGGACAGGCCATGGAGAACTGGGAGCCTTGTTATACTGATGGGCGGGATGTAAATTGCCAACAGCCACTCGGGAGAAGTGTATGGTGTTTCCTGAAACATCTAAAAAACAAAGCAACAGAGCCCAGGGCACTTCCACTTATGGTCCTATAGCTTAGGGAAATGAAAATCAAAAAGACACAGCCACCCAAAAGTTTGAGAAGGCTCTGTTTACAAGAACCTCGTTTACGGTACAAGTTCAGTATCGCAGAAAGTGAAAAATGGATGAAGAAGTTGTGGTACTTACGTACAATGCAATATCACTCAGCAATGACATCTATGTCATCAGGCCCATAGCAGCATAATGAGTGGATTCAGGTATGATGATTCTAACTGAAAGAAGTCACACAGAAAAAGAAACATCATAAGATATCACTAATACACGGAATGTAAACTTGGCTACACAGGAACTGGATTACAAAACAGAACAGGGTCTCAAATTTAGAAAACCAACTTATGCTTGCTTAAGGGGAAAGGTGAGTTGGGGTGCTGCATAAAACCAGAGATTGAAATGAGCACAGATAAAGTTCCTTAAGCCAAATATGGAATAGACAAGAGCTACTCCTTGCTCAACGAAATGGACTCAACACCCCATATTAAACGCCTAAGAATGTACCTGACTAGTATCTTAAAACCTATGGATTGCTATGTCTCCCGAAGAGAATGAAGCGTGTGTACAGGGGAATAAACACAGCAGTGATAGGATTGGAGAGGTTCAGTGAGCAAATGAAGACCCTTTGAAGTCATATTGCATGGTACCCATTCCACGGGTCTCAACTCTCCAGGTTTAAGGGATTCTTCCTTCAGCTAAAACATGCACGTGGAACCCAGAGTATGATCAACCGTGTGATCGGGAGACGTCTTCAAATATGTCTCCGTTCTCATCCCCTGGTACTCGGGTGCAACATTCCAGACGCTTTACTAACACTCTCCCGACTTGGAGAGTCAGTGCCTTTAACCTCCTGTTTGGCCCAGTTTGCAATTTCTGCGGAAGATGAACAGGAATAGGGAGAACCAATGAGAGACTAGCTGGAGGTGTCTGGACGGGCAAATTTAACTCTCATTTCCCACCAGGAAGAGGAATTAACCAAAGGCTCAGCGTGCCATGCCAGAACCACATTAGGGCCTGAAGCAATCCTGCGGTGTTGCGGCCAGCTCACAAGAAAGCGAGTTGAAGAAAGGAGCTCAGGGGCACTGTAATTCACAAACCTGCAGAGTTATAAATGACAGCAATCGTCCAAAAATATACTGAAGTAAGGCTGCCAAGAGGACTTGAAAGCGGGGCAGAATTGCAGGAAACCGATTTCAGGAGATAGACTGGAATTGCATTGAAAGCATAGGAAAAGAGGCAGAACGTCCACAATGATGCACTTGGCCAAAAAGGGCGTATGCGTTTTTTCCTGAATATATTCAGGAAAAAACGCATACGCCCTTTTTGGCCAACCAAGCAAGCTTGCAAAGGAAATCTGCACTACAATGAAGTCTCACTTCCCCCCGGTCAAAAGGGCCATCTGAAAAAAGTGTAAAATCCAGAAAGGCAGGACAGGCCATGGAGAACTGGGAGCCTTGTTATACTGATGGGCGGGATGTAAATTGCCAACAGCCACTCGGGAGAAGTGTATGGTGTTTCCTGAAACATCTAAAAAACAAAGCAACAGAGCCTAGGGCACTTCCACTTATGGTCCAATAGCTTAGGGAAATGAAAATCAAAAAGACACAGCCACCCCAAAGTTTGGGACGGCTCTGTTTACAAGAACCTCGTTTACGGTACAAGTTCAATATCGCAGAAAGTGAAAAATGGATGAAGAAGTTGTGGTACTTACGTACAATGCAATATCACTCAGCAATGACATCTATGTCATCAGGCCCGTAGCAGCATAATGAGTGGATTCAGGTATGATGATTCTAACTGAAAGAAGTCACACAGAAAAAGAAACATCATAAGATATCACTAATACACGGAATGTAAACTTGGCTACACAGGAACTGGATTACAAAACAGAACAGGGTCTCAAATTTAGAAAACCAACTTATGCTTGCTTAAGGGGAAAGGTGAGTTGGGGTGCTGCATAAAACCAGAGATTGAAATGAGCACAGATAAAGTTCCTTAAGCCAAATATGGAATAGACAAGAGCTACTCCTTGCTCAACGAAATGGACTCAACACCCCATATTAAACGCCTAAGAATGTACCTGACTAGTAAGTATCTTAAAACCTATGGATTGCTATGTCTCCCGAAGAGAATGAAGCGTGTGTACAGGGGAATAAACACAGCAGTGATAGGATTGGAGAGGTTCAGTGAGCAAATGAAGACCCTTTGAAGTCATATTGCATGGTACCCATTCCACGGGTCTCAACTCTCCAGGTTTAAGGGATTCTTCCTTCAGCTAAAACATGCATGTGGAACCCAGAGTATGATCAACCGTGTGATCGGGAGACGTCTTCAAATATGTCTCCGTTCTCATCCCCTGGTACTCGGGTGCAACATTCCAGACGCTTTACTAACACTCTCCCGACTTGGAGAGTCAGTGCCTTTAACCTCCTGTTTGGCCCAGTTTGCAATTTCTGCGGAAGATGAACAGGAATAGGGAGAACCAATGAGAGACTAGCTGGAGGTGTCTGGACGGGCAAATTTAACTCTCATTTCCCACCAGGAAGAGGAATTAACCAAAGGCTCAGCGTGCCGTGCCAGAACCACATTAGGGCCTGAAGCAATCCTGCGGTGTTGCGGCCAGCTCACAAGAAAGCGAGTTGAAGAAAGGAGCTCAGGGGCACTGTAATTCACAAACCTGCAGAGTTATAAATGACAGCAATCGTCCAAAAATATACTGAAGTAAGGCTGCCAAGAGGACTTGAAAGCGGGGCAGAATTGCAGGAAACCGATTTCAGGAGGTAGACTGGAATTGCATTGAAAGCATAGGAAAAGAGGCAGAACGTCCACAATGATGCACTTGGCCAAAAAGGGCGTATGCGTTTTTTCCTGAATATATTCAGGAAAAAACGCATACGCCCTTTTTGGCCAACCAAGCAAGCTTGCAAAGGAAATCTGCACTACAATGAAGTCTCACTTCCCCCCGGTCAAAAGGGCCATCTGAAAAAAGTGTAAAATCCAGAAAGGCAGGACAGGCCATGGAGAACTGGGAGCCTTGTTATGCTGATGGGCGGGATGTAAATTGCCAACAGCCACTCGGGAGAAGTGTATGTGTTTCCTGAAACATCTAAAAAACAAAGCAACAGAGCCCAGGGCACTTCCACTTATGGTCCTATAGCTTAGGGAAATGAAAATCAAAAAGACACAGCCACCCCAAAGTTTGGGACGGCTCTGTTTACAAGAACCTCGTTTACGGTACAAGTTCAGTATCGCAGAAAGTGAAAAATGGATGAAGATGTTCTGGTACTTACGTACAATGCAATATCACTCAGCAATGACATCTATGTCATCAGGCCCGTAGCAGCGTAATGAGTGGATTCAGGTATGATGATTCTAACTGAAAGAAGTCACACAGAAAAAGAAACATCATAAGATATCACTAATACACGGAATGTAAACTTGGCTACACAGGAACTGGATTACAAAACAGAACAGGGTCTCAAATTTAGAAAACCAACTTATGCTTGCTTAAGGGGAAAGGTGAGTTGGGGTGCTGCATAAAACCAGAGATTGAAATGAGCACAGATAAAGTTCCTTAAGCCAAATATGGAATAGACAAGAGCTACTCCTTGCTCAACGAAATGGACTCAACACCCCATATTAAACACCTAAGAATGTACCTGACTACTAAGTATCTTAAAACCTATGGATTGCTATGTCTCCGAAAGAGAATCAAGCGTGTGCACAGGGGCATAAACGCAGCAGTGATAGGATTGGAGAGGTTCGGTGAGCAAATGAAGACCCTTTGAAGTCATATTGCATGGTACCCATTCCACGGGTCTCAACTCTCCAGGTTTAAGGGATTCTTCCTTCAGCTAAAACATGCATGTGGAACCCAGAGTATGATCAACCGTGTGATCGGGAGACGTCTTCAAATATGTCTCCGTTCTCATCCCCTGGTACTCGGGTGCAACATTCCAGACGCTTTACTAACACTCTCCCGACTTGGAGAGTCAGTGCCTTTAACCTCCTGTTTGGCCCAGTTTGCAATTTCTGCGGAAGATGAACAGGAATAGGGAGAACCAATGAGAGACTAGCTGGAGGTGTCTGGACGGGCAAATTTAACTCTCATTTCCCACCAGGAAGAGGAATTAACCAAAGGCTCAGCGTGCCGTGCCGGAACCAGATTAGGGCCTGAAGCAATCCTGCGGTGTTGCGGCCAGCTCACAAGAAAGCGAGTTGAAGAAAGGAGCTCAGGGGCACTGTAATTCACAAACCTGCAGAGTTATAAGTGACAGCTATCGTCCAAAAATATACTGAAGTAAGGCTGCCAAGAGGACTTGAAAGCGGGGCAGAATTGCAGGAAACCGATTTCAGGAGGTAGACTGGAATTGCATTGAAAGCATAGGAAAAGAGGCAGAACGTCCACAATGATGCACTTGGCCAAAAAGGGCGTATGCGTTTTTTCCTGAATATATTCAGGAAAAAACGCATACGCCCTTTTTGGCCAACCAAGCAAGCTTGCAAAGGAAATCTGCACTACAATGAAGTCTCACTTCCCCCCGGTCAAAAGGGCCATCTGAAAAAAGTGTAAAATCCAGAAAGGCAGGACAGGCCATGGAGAACTGGGAGCCTTGTTATACTGATGGGCGGGATGTAAATTGCCAACAGCCACTCGGGAGAAGTGTATGGTGTTTCCTGAAACATCTAAAAAACAAAGCAACAGAGCCTAGGGCACTTCCACTTATGGTCCTATAGCTTAGGGAAATGAAAATCAAAAAGACACAGCCACCCCAAAATTTGGGACGGCTCTGTTTACAAGAACCTCGTTTACGGTACAAGTTCAATATCGCAGAAAGTGAAAAATGGATGAAGAAGTTGTGGTACTTACGTACAATGCAATATCACTCAGCAATGACATCTATGTCATCAGGCCCATAGCAGCATAATGAGTGGATTCAGGTATGATGATTCTAACTGAAAGAAGTCACACAGAAAAAGAAACATCATAAGATATCACTAATACACGGAATGTAAACTTGGCTACACAGGAACTGGATTACAAAACAGAACAGGGTCTCAAATTTAGAAAACCAACTTATGCTTGCTTAAGGGGAAAGGTGAGTTGGGGTGCTGCATAAAACCAGAGATTGAAATGAGCACAGATAAAGTTCCTTAAGCCAAATATGGAATAGACAAGAGCTACTCCTTGCTCAACGAAATGGACTCAACACCCCATATTAAACGCCTAAGAATGTACCTGACTAGTAAGTATCTTAAAACCTATGGATTGCTATGTCTCCGAAAGAGAATCAAGCGTGTGTACAGGGGCATAAACGCAGCAGTGATAGGATTGGAGAGGTTCGGTGAGCAAATGAAGACCCTTTGAAGTCATATTGCATGGTACCCATTCCACGGGTCTCAACTCTCCAGGTTTAAGGGATTCTTCCTTCAGCTAAAACATGCATGTGGAACCCAGAGTATGATCAACCGTGTGATCGGGAGACGTGTTCAAATATGTCTCCATTCTCGTCCCCTGGTACTCGGGTGCAACATTCCAGACGCTTTACTAACACTCTCCCGACTTGGAGGGTCAGTGCCTTTAACCTCCTGTTTGGCCCAGTTTGCAATTTCTGCGGAAGATGAACAGGAATAGGGAGAACCAATGAGAGACTAGCTGGAGGTGTCTGGACGGGCAAATTTAACTCTCATTTCCCACCAGGAAGAGGAATTAACCAAAGGCTCAGCGTGCCGTGCCGGAACCACATTAGGGCCTGAAGCAATCCTGCGGTGTTGCGGCCAGCTCACAAGAAAGCGAGTTGAAGAAAGGAGCTCAGGGGCACTGTAATTCACAAACCTGCAGAGTTATAAATGACAGCTATCGTCCAAAAATATACTGAAGTAAGGCTGCCAAGAGGACTTGAAAGCGGGGCAGAATTGCAGGAAACCGATTTCAGGAGGTAGACTGGAATTGCATTGAAAGCATAGGAAAAGAGGCAGAACGTCCACAATGATGCACTTGGCCAAAAAGGGCGTATGCGTTTTTTCCTGAATATATTCAGGAAAAAACGCATACGCCCTTTTTGGCCAACCAAGCAAGCTTGCAAAGGAAATCTGCACTACAATGAAGTCTCACTTCCCCCCGGTCAAAAGGGCCATCTGAAAAAAGTGTAAAATCCAGAAAGGCAGGACAGGCCATGGAGAACTGGGAGCCTTGTTATGCTGATGGGCGGGATGTAAATTGCCAACAGCCACTCGGGAGAAGTGTATGGTGTTTCCTGAAACATCTAAAAAACAAAGCAACAGAGCCTAGGGCACTTCCACTTATGGTCCTATAGCTTAGGGAAATGAAAATCAAAAAGACACAGCCACCCCAAAGTTTGGGACGGCTCTGTTTACAAGAACCTCGTTTACGGTACAAGTTCAATATCGCAGAAAGTGAAAAATGGATGAAGAAGTTGTGGTACTTACGTACAATGCAATATCACTCAGCAATGACATCTATGTCATCAGGCCCGTAGCAGCATAATGAGTGGATTCAGGTATGATGATTCTAACTGAAAGAAGTCACACAGAAAAAGAAACATCATAAGATATCACTAATACACGGAATGTAAACTTGGCTACACAGGAACTGGATTACAAAACAGAACAGGGTCTCAAATTTAGAAAACCAACTTATGCTTGCTTAAGGGGAAAGGTGAGTTGGGGTGCTGCATAAAACCAGAGATTGAAATGAGCACAGATAAAGTTCCTTAAGCCAAATATGGAATAGACAAGAGCTACTCCTTGCTCAACGAAATGGACTCAACACCCCATATTAAACGCCTAAGAATGTACCTGACTAGTAAGTATCTTAAAACCTATGGATTGCTATGTCTCCCGAAGAGAATGAAGCGTGTGTACAGGGGAATAAACACAGCAGTGATAGGATTGGAGAGGTTCAGTGAGCAAATGAAGACCCTTTGAAGTCATATTGCATGGTACCCATTCCACGGGTCTCAACTCTCCAGGTTTA
The DNA here is from genome assembly GCF_963455315.2 of Globicephala melas. Classification (NCBI taxonomy): domain Eukaryota; kingdom Metazoa; phylum Chordata; class Mammalia; order Artiodactyla; family Delphinidae; genus Globicephala; species Globicephala melas. The sequence continues at coordinate 13,650 of NW_027207676.1, read as the reverse complement.
AGGGATTCTTCCTTCAGCTAAAACATGCATGTGGAACCCAGAGTATGATCAACCGTGTGATCGGGAGACGTCTTCAAATATGTCTCCGTTCTCATCCCCTGGTACTCGGGTGCAACATTCCAGACGCTTTACTAACACTCTCCCGACTTGGAGAGTCAGTGCCTTTAACCTCCTGTTTGGCCCAGTTTGCAATTTCTGCGGAAGATGAACAGGAATAGGGAGAACCAATGAGAGACTAGCTGGAGGTGTCTGGACGGGCAAATTTAACTCTCATTTCCCACCAGGAAGAGGAATTAACCAAAGGCTCAGCGTGCCGTGCCGGAACCAGATTAGGGCCTGAAGCAATCCTGCGGTGTTGCGGCCAGCTCACAAGAAAGCGAGTTGAAGAAAGGAGCTCAGGGGCACTGTAATTCACAAACCTGCAGAGTTATAAATGACAGCTATTGTCCAAAAATATACTGAAGTAAGGCTGCCAAGAGGACTTGAAAGCGGGGCCGAATTGCAGGAAACCGATTTCAGGAGGTAGACTGGAATTGCATTGAAAGCATAGGAAAAGAGGCAGAACGTCCACAATGATGCACTTGGCCAAAAAGGGCGTATGCGTTTTTTCCTGAATATATTCAGGAAAAAACGCATACGCCCTTTTTGGCCAACCAAGCAAGCTTGCAAAGGAAATCTGCACTACAATGAAGTCTCACTTCCCCCCGGTCAAAAGGGCCATCTGAAAAAAGTGTAAAATCCAGAAAGGCAGGACAGGCCATGGAGAACTGGGAGCCTTGTTATACTGATGGGCGGGATGTAAATTGCCAACAGCCACTCGGGAGAAGTGTATGGTGTTTCCTGAAACATCTAAAAAACAAAGCAACAGAGCCTAGGGCACTTCCACTTATGGTCCTATAGCTTAGGGAAATGAAAATCAAAAAGACACAGCCACCCCAAAATTTGGGACGGCTCTGTTTACAAGAACCTCGTTTACGGTACAAGTTCAATATCGCAGAAAGTGAAAAATGGATGAAGAAGTTGTGGTACTTACGTACAATGCAATATCACTCAGCAATGACATCTATGTCATCAGGCCCGTAGCAGCATAATGAGTGGATTCAGGTATGATGATTCTAACTGAAAGAAGTCACACAGAAAAAGAAACATCATAAGATATCACTAATACACGGAATGTAAACTTGGCTACACAGGAACTGGATTACAAAACAGAACAGGGTCTCAAATTTAGAAAACCAACTTATGCTTGCTTAAGGGGAAAGGTGAGTTGGGGTGCTGCATAAAACCAGAGATTGAAATGAGCACAGATAAAGTTCCTTAAGACAAATATGGAATAGACAAGAGCTACTCCTTGCTCAACGAAATGGACTCAACACCCCATATTAAACGCCTAAGAATGTACCTGACTAGTAAGTATCTTAAAACCTATGGATTGCTATGTCTCCGAAAGAGAATCAAGCGTGTGTACAGGGGCATAAACGCAGCAGTGATAGGATTGGAGAGGTTCGGTGAGCAAATGAAGACCCTTTGAAGTCATATTGCATGGTACCCATTCCACGGGTCTCAACTCTCCAGGTTTAAGGGATTCTTCCTTCAGCTAAAACATGCATGTGGAACCCAGAGTATGATCAACCGTGTGATCGGGAGACGTGTTCAAATATGTCTCCGTTCTCGTCCCCTGGTACTCGGGTGCAACATTCCAGACGCTTTACTAACACTCTCCCGACTTGGAGAGTCAGTGCCTTTAACCTCCTGTTTGGCCCAGTTTGCAATTTCTGCGGAAGATGAACAGGAATAGGGAGAACCAATGAGAGACTAGCTGGAGGTGTCTGGACGGGCAAATTTAACTCTCATTTCCCACCAGGAAGAGGAATTAACCAAAGGCTCAGCGTGCCGTGCCGGAACCACATTAGGGCCTGAAGCAATCCTGCGGTGTTGCGGCCAGCTCACAAGAAAGCGAGTTGAAGAAAGGAGCTCAGGGGCACTGTAATTCACAAACCTGCAGAGTTATAAATGACAGCTATCGTCCAAAAATATACTGAAGTAAGGCTGCCAAGAGGACTTGAAAGCAGGGCAGAATTGCAGGAAACCGATTTCAGGAGGTAGACTGGAATTGCATTGAAAGCATAGGAAAAGAGGCAGAACGTCCACAATGATGCACTTGGCCAAAAAGGGCGTATGCCTTTTTTCCTGAATATATTCAGGAAAAAAGGCATACGCCCTTTTTGGCCAACCAAGCAAGCTTGCAAAGGAAATCTGCACTACAATGAAGTCTCACTTCCCCCCGGTCAAAAGGGCCATCTGAAAAAAGTGCAAAATCCAGAAAGGCAGGACAGGCCATGGAGAACTGGGAGCCTTGTTATACTGATGGGCGGGATGTAAATTGCCAACAGCCACTCGGGAGAAGTGTATGGTGTTTCCTGAAACATCTAAAAAACAAAGCAACAGAGCCTAGGGCACTTCCACTTATGGTCCTATAGCTTAGGGAAATGAAAATCAAAAAGACACAGCCACCCCAAAGTTTGGGACGGCTCTGTTTACAAGAACCTCGTTTACGGTACAAGTTCAATATCGCAGAAAGTGAAAAATGGATGAAGAAGTTGTGGTACTTACGTACAATGCAATATCACTCAGCAATGACATCTATGTCATCAGGCCCGTAGCAGCATAATGAGTGCATTCAGGTATGATGATTCTAACTGAAAGAAGTCACACAGAAAAAGAAACATCATAAGATATCACTAATACACGGAATGTAAACTTGGCTACACAGGAACTGGATTACAAAACAGAACAGGGTCTCAAATTTAGAAAACCAACTTATGCTTGCTTAAGGGGAAAGGTGAGTTGGGGTGCTGCATAAAACCAGAGATTGAAATGAGCACAGATAAAGTTCCTTAAGCCAAATATGGAATAGACAAGAGCTACTCCTTGCTCAACGAAATGGACTCAACACCCCATATTAAACGCCTAAGAATGTACCTGACTAGTAAGTATCTTAAAACCTATGTATTGCTATGTCTCCGAAAGAGAATCAAGCGTGTGTACAGGGGCATAAACGCAGCAGTGATAGGATTGGAGAGGTTCGGTGAGCAAATGAAGACCCTTTGAAGTCATATTGCATGGTACCCATTCCACGGGTCTCAACTCTCCAGGTTTAAGGGATTCTTACTTCAGCTAAAACATGCATGTGGAACCCAGAGTATGATCAACCGTGTGATCGGGAGACGTGTTCAAATATGTCTCCTTTCTCGTCCCCTGGTACTCGGGTGCAACATTCCAGACGCTTTACTAACACTCTCCCGACTTGGAGAGTCAGTGCCTTTAAACTCCTGTTTGGCCCAGTTTGCAATTTCTGCGGAAGATGAACAGGAATAGGGAGAACCAATGAGAGACTAGCTGGAGGTGTCTGGACGGGCAAATTTAACTCTCATTTCCCACCAGGAAGAGGAATTAACCAAAGGCTCAGCGTGCCGTGCCGGAACCACATTAGGGCCTGAAGCAATCCTGCGGTGTTGCGGCCAGCTCACAAGAAAGCGAGTTGAAGAAAGGAGTTCAGGGGCACTGTAATTCACAAACCTGCAGAGTTATAAATGACAGCTATCGTCCAAAAATATACTGAAGTAAGGCTGCCAAGAGGACTTGAAAGCGGGGCAGAATTGCAGGAAACCGATTTCAGGAGGTAGACTGGAATTGCATTGAAAGCATAGGAAAAGAGGCAGAACGTCCACAATGATGCACTTGGCCAAAACGGGCGTATGCGTTTTTTCCTGAATATATTCAGGAAAAAACGCATACGCCCTTTTTGGCCAACCAAGCAAGCTTGCAAAGGAAATCTGCACTACAATGAAGTCTCACTTCCCCCCGGTCAAAAGGGCCATCTGAAAAAAGTGTAAAATCCAGAAAGGCAGGACAGGCCATGGAGAACTGGGAGCCTTGTTATGCTGATGGGCGGGATGTAAATTGCCAACAGCCACTCGGGAGAAGTGTATGGTGTTTCCTGAAACATCTAAAAAACAAAGCAACAGAGCCTAGGGCACTTCCACTTATGGTCCTATAGCTTAGGGAAATGAAAATCAAAAAGACACAGCCACCCCAAAGTTTGGGACGGCTCTGTTTACAAGAACCTCGTTTACGGTACAAGTTCAATATCGCAGAAAGTGAAAAATGGATGAAGAAGTTGTGGTACTTACGTACAATGCAATATCACTCAGCAATGACATCTATGTCATCAGGCCCGTAGCAGCATAATGAGTGGATTCAGGTATGATGATTCTAACTGAAAGAAGTCACACAGAAAAAGAAACATCATAAGATATCACTAATACACGGAATGTAAACTTGGCTACACAGGAACTGGATTACAAAACAGAACAGGGTCTCAAATTTAGAAAACCAACTTATGCTTGCTTAAGGGGAAAGGTGAGTTGGGGTGCTGCATAAAACCAGAGATTGAAATGAGCACAGATAAAGTTCCTTAAGCCAAATATGGAATAGACAAGAGCTACTCCTTGCTCAACGAAATGGACTCAACACCCCATATTAAACGCCTAAGAATGTACCTGACTAGTAAGTATCTTAAAACCTATGGATTGCTATGTCTCCGAAAGAGAATCAAGCGTGTGCACAGGGACATAAACGCAGCAGTGATAGGATTGGAGAGGTTCGGTGAGCAAATGAAGACCCTTTGAAGTCATATTGCATGGTACCCATTCCACGGGTCTCAACTCTCCAGGTTTAAGGGATTCTTCCTTCAGCTAAAGCATGCATGTGGAACCCAGAGTATGATCAACCGTGTGATCGGGAGACGTGTTCAAATATGTCTCCGTTCTCGTCCCCTGGTACTCGGGTGCAACATTCCAGACGCTTTACTAACACTCTCCCGACTTGGAGAGTCACTGCCTTTAACCTCCTGTTTGGCCCAGTTTGCAATTTCTGTGGAAGATGAACAGGAATAGGGAGAACCAATGAGAGACTAGCTGGAGGTGTCTGGACGGGCAAATTTAACTCTCATTTCCCACCAGGAAGAGGAATTAACCAAAGGCTCAGCGTGCCGTGCCGGAACCAGATTAGGGCCTGAAGCAATCCTGCGGTGTTGCGGCCAGCTCACAAGAAAGCGAGTTGAAGAAAGGAGCTCAGGGGCACTGTAATTCACAAACCTGCAGAGTTATAAATGACAGCTATCGTCCAAAAATATACTGAAGTAAGGCTGCCAAGAGGACTTGAAAGCGGGGCAGAATTGCAGGAAACCGATTTCAGGAGGTAGACTGGAATTGCATTGAAAGCATAGGAAAAGAGGCAGAACGTCCACAATGATGCACTTGGCCAAAAAGGGCGTATGCGTTTTTTCCTGAATATATTCAGGAAAAAACGCATACGCCCTTTTTGGCCAACCAAGCAAGCTTGCAAAGGAAATCTGCACTACAATGAAGTCTCACTTCCCCCCGGTCAAAAGGGCCATCTGAAAAAAGTGTAAAATCCAGAAAGGCAAAACAGGCCATGGAGAACTGGGAGCCTTGTTATGCTGATGGGCGGGATGTAAATTGCCAACAGCCACTCGGGAGAAGTGTATGGTGTTTCCTGAAACATCTAAAAAACAAAGCAACAGAGCCTAGGGCACTTCCACTTATGGTCCTATAGCTTAGGGAAATGAAAATCAAAAAGACACAGCCACCCCAAAGTTTGGGACGGCTCTGTTTACAAGAACCTCGTTTACGGTACAAGTTCAATATCGCAGAAAGTGAAAAATGGATGAAGAAGTTGTGGTACTTACGTACAATGCAATATCACTCAGCAATGACATCTATGTCATCAGGCCCGTAGCAGCATAATGAGTGGATTCAGGTATGATGATTCTAACTGAAAGAAGTCACACAGAAAAAGAAACATCATAAGATATCACTAATACACGGAATGTAAACTTGGCTACACAGGAACTGGATTACAAAACAGAACAGGGTCTCAAATTTAGAAAACCAACTTATGCTTGCTTAAGGGGAAAGGTGAGTTGGGGTGCTGCATAAAACCAGAGATTGAAATGAGCACAGATAAAGTTCCTTAAGCCAAATATGGAATAGACAAGAGCTACTCCTTGCTCAACGAAATGGACTCAACACCCCATATTAAACGCCTAAGAATGTACCTGACTAGTAAGTATCTTAAAACCTATGGATTGCTATGTCTCCGAAAGAGAATCAAGCGTGTGTACAGGGACATAAACGCAGCAGTGATAGGATTGGAGAGGTTCGGTGAGCAAATGAAGACCCTTTGAAGTCATATTGCATGGTACCCATTCCACGGGTCTCAACTCTCCAGGTTTAAGGGATTCTTCCTTCAGCTAAAACATGCATGTGGAACCCAGAGTATGATCAACCGTGTGATCGGGAGACGTGCTCAAATATGTCTCCGTTCTCGTCCCCTGGTACTCGGGTGCAACATTCCAGACGCTTTACTAACACTCTCCCGACGTGGAGAGTCAGTGCCTTTAACCTCCTGTTTGGCCCAGTTTGCAATTTCTGCGGAAGATGAACAGGAATAGGGAGAACCAATGAGAGACTAGCTGGAGGTGTCTGGACGGGCAAATTTAACTCTCATTTCCCACCAGGAAGAGGAATTAACCAAAGGCTCAGCGTGCCGTGCCGGAACAACATTAGGGCCTGAAGCAATCCTGCGGTGTTGCGGCCAGCTCACAAGAAAGCGAGTTGAAGAAAGGAGCTCAGGGGCACTGTAATTCACAAACCTGCAGAGTTATAAATGACAGCTATCGTCCAAAAATATACTGAAGTAAGGCTGCCAAGAGGACTTGAAAGCGGGGCAGAATTGCAGGAAACCGATTTCAGGAGGTAGACTGGAATTGCATGTAAAGCATAGGAAAAGAGGCAGAATGTCCACAATGATGCACTTGGCCAAAAAGGGCGTATGCGTTTTTTCCTGAATATATTCAGGAAAAAACGCATACGCCCTTTTTGGACAACCAAGCAAGCTTGTAAAGGAAATCTGCAGTACAATGAAGTCTCACTTCCCCCCGGTCAAAAGGGCCATCTGAAAAAAGTGTAAAATCCAGAAAGGCAGGACAGGCCATGGAGAACTGGGAGCCTTGTTATGCTGATGTGTGGGATGTAAATTGCCAACAGCCACTCGGGAGAAGTGTATCGCGTTTCCTGAAACATCTAAAAAACAAAGCAACAGAGCCTAGGGCACTTCCACTTATGGTCCTATAGCTTAGGGAAATGAAAATCAAAAAGACACAGCCACCCCAAGTTTGGGACGGCTCTGTTTACAAGACCCTCGTTTACGGTACAAGTTCAATATCGCAGAAAGTGAAAAATGGATGAAGAAGTTGTGGTACTTACGTACAATGCAATATCACTCAGCAATGACATCTATGTCATCAGGCCCGTAGCAGCATAATGAGTGGATTCAGGTATGATGATTCTAACTGAAAGAAGTCACACAGAAAAAAGAAACATCATAAGATATCACTAATACACGGAATGTAAACTTGGCTACACAGGAACTGGATTACAAAACAGAACAGGGTCTCAAATTTAGAAAACCAACTTATGCTTGCTTAAGGGGAAAGGTGAGTTGGGGTGCTGCATAAAACCAGAGATTGAAATGAGCACAGATAAAGTTCCTTAAGCCAAATATGGAATAGACAAGAGCTACTCCTTGCTCAACGAAATGGACTCAACACCCCATATTAAACGCCTAAGAATGTACCTGACTACTAAGTATCTTAAAACCTATGGATTGCTATGTCTCCCGAAGAGAATGAAGCGTGTGTACAGGGGAATAAACACAGCAGTGATAGGATTGGAGAGGTTCAGTGAGCAAATGAAGACCCTTTGAAGTCATATTGCATGGTACCCATTCCATGGGTCTCAACTCTCCAGGTTTAAGGGATTCTTCCTTCAGCTAAAACATGCACGTGGAACCCAGAGTATGATCAACCGTGTGATCGGGAGACGTCTTCAAATATGTCTCCGTTCTCATCCCCTGGTACTCGGGTGCAACATTCCAGACGCTTTACTAACACTCTCCCGACTTGGAGAGTCAGTGCCTTTAACCTCCTGTTTGGCCCAGTTTGCAATTTCTGCGGAAGATGAACAGGAATAGGGAGAACCAATGAGAGACTAGCTGGAGGTGTCTGGACGGGCAAATTTAACTCTCATTTCCCACCAGGAAGAGGAATTAACCAAAGGCTCAGCGTGCCGTGCCAGAACCACATTAGGGCCTGAAGCAATCCTGCGGTGTTGCGGCCAGCTCACAAGAAAGCGAGTTGAAGAAAGGAGCTCAGGGGCACTGTAATTCACAAACCTGCAGAGTTATAAATGACAGCTATCGTCCAAAAATATACTGAAGTAAGGCTGCCAAGAGGACTTGAAAGCAGGGCAGAATTGCAGGAAACCGATTTCAGGAGGTAGACTGGAATTGCATTGAAAGCATAGGAAAAGAGGCAGAACGTCCACAATGATGCACTTGGCCAAAAAGGGCGTATGCGTTTTTTCCTGAATATATTCAGGAAAAAACGCATACGCCCTTTTTGGCCAACCAAGCAAGCTTGCAAAGGAAATCTGCACTACAATGAAGTCTCACTTCCCCCCGGTCAAAAGGGCCATCTGAAAAAAGTGTAAAATCCAGAAAGGCAGGACAGGCCATGGAGAACTGGGAGCCTTGTTATGCTGATGGGCGGGATGTAAATTGCCAACAGCCACTTGGGAGAAGTGTATGTGTTTCCTGAAACATCTAAAAAACAAAGCAACAGAGCCTAGGGCACTTCCACTTATGGTCCTATAGCTTAGGGAAATGAAAATCAAAAAGACACAGCCACCCCAAAGTTTGGGACGGCTCTGTTTACAAGACCCTCGTTTACGGTACAAGTTCAATATCGCAGAAAGTGAAAAATGGATGAAGAAGTTGTGGTACTTACGTACAATGCAATATCACTCAGCAATGACATCTATGTCATCAGGCCCGTAGCAGCATAATGAGTGGATTCAGGTATGATGATTCTAACTGAAAGAAGTCACACAGAAAAAGAAACATCATAAGATATCACTAATACACGGAATGTAAACTTGGCTACACAGGAACTGGATTACAAAACAGAACAGGGTCTCAAATTTAGAAAACCAACTTATGCTTGTTTAAGGGGAAAGGTGAGTTGGGGTGCTGCATAAAAACAGAGATTGATATGAGCACAGATAAAGTTCCTTAAGCCAAATATGTAATAGACAAGAGATACTCCTTGCTCAACGAAATGGACTCAACACCCCATATTAAACGCCTAAGAATGTACCTGACTAGTAATTATCTTAAAACCTATGGATTGCTATGTCTCCGAAAGAGAATCAAGCGTGTGCACGGGGCATAAACGCAACAGTGATAGGATTGGAGAGGTTCGGTGAGCAAATGAAGACCCTTTGAAGTCATATTGCATGGTACCCATTCCACGGGTCTCAACTCTCCAGGTTTAAGGGATTCTTCCTTCAGCTAAAACATGCATGTGGAACCCAGAGTATGATCAACCGTGTGATCGGGAGACGTGTTCAAATATGTCTCCGTTCTCGTCCCCTGGTACTCGGGTGCAACATTCCAGACACTTTACTAACACTCTCCCGACTTGGAGGGTCAGTGCCTTTAACCTCCTGTTTGGCCCAGTTTGCAATTTCTGCAGAAGATGAACAGGAATAGGGAGAACCAATGAGAGACTAGCTGGAGGTGTCTGGACGGACAAATTTAACTCTCATTTCCCACCAGGAAGAGGAATTAACCAAAGGCTCAGCGTGCCGTGCCGGAACCACATTAGGGCCTGAAGCAATGCTGCGGTGTTGCGGCCAGCTCACAAGAAAGCGAGTTGAAGAAAGGAGCTCAGGGGCACTGTAATTCACAAACCTGCAGAGTTATAAATGACAGCCATCGTCCAAAAATATACTGAAGTAAGGCTGCCAAGAGGACTTGAAAGCGGGGCAGAATTGCAGGAAACCGATTTCAGGAGGTAGACTGGAATTGCATTGAAAGCATAGGAAAAGAGGCAGAACGTCCACAATGATGCACTTGGCCAAAAAGGGCGTATGCGTTTTTTCCTGAATATATTCAGGAAAAAACGCATACGCCCTTTTTGGCCAACCAAGCAAGCTTGCAAAGGAAATCTGCACTACAATGAAGTCTCACTCCCCCCCGGTCAAAAGGGCCATCTGAAAAAAGTGTAAAATCCAGAAAGGCAGGACAGGCCATGGAGAACTGGGAGCCTTGTTATGCTGATGGGCGGGATGTAAATTGCCAACAGCCACTCGGGAGAAGTGTATGGTGTTTCCTGAAACATCTAAAAAACAAAGCAACAGAGCCTAGGGCACTTCCACTTATGGTCCAATAGCTTAGGGAAATGAAAATCAAAAAGACACAGCCACCCCAAAGTTTGGGACGGCTCTGTTTACAAGAACCTCGTTTACGGTACAAGTTCAATATCGCAGAAAGTGAAAAATGGATGAAGAAGTTGTGGTACTTACGTACAATGCAATATCACTCAGCAATGACATCTATGTCATCAGGCCCGTAGCAGCATAATGAGTGGATTCAGGTATGATGATTCTAACTGAAAGAAGTCACACAGAAAAAGAAACATCATAAGATATCACTAATACACGGAATGTAAACTTGGCTACACAGGAACTGGATTACAAAACAGAACAGGGTCTCAAATTTAGAAAACCAACTTATGCTTGCTTAAGGGGAAAGGTGAGTTGGGGTGCTGCATAAAACCAGAGATTGAAATGAGCACAGATAAAGTTCCTTAAGCCAAATATGGAATAGACAAGAGCTACTCCTTGCTCAACGAAATGGACTCAACACCCCATATTAAACGCCTAAGAATGTACCTGACTAGTAAGTATCTTAAAACCTATGGATTGCTATGTCTCCGAAAGAGAATCAAGCGTGTGTACAGGGACATAAACGCAGCAGTGATAGGATTGGAGAGGTTCGGTGAGCAAATGAAGAACCTTTGAAGTCATATTGCATGGTACCCATTCCACGGGTCTCAACTCTCCAGGTTTAAGGGATTCTTACTTCAGCTAAAACATGCATGTGGAACCCAGAGTATGATCAACCGTGTGATCGGGAGACGTGTTCAAATATGTCTCCGTTCTCGTCCCCTGGTACTCGGGTGCAACATTCCAGACGCTTTACTAACACTCTCCCGACGTGGAGAGTCAGTGCCTTTAACCTCCTGTTTGGCCCAGTTTGCAATTTCTGCGGAACATGAACAGGAATAGGGAGAACCAATGAGAGACTAGCTGGAGGTGTCTGGACGGGCAAATTTAACTCTCATTTCCCACCAGGAAGAGGAATTAACCAAAGGCTCAGCGTGCCGTGCCGGAACAACATTAGGGCCTGAAGCAATCCTGCGGTGTTGCGGCCAGCTCACAAGAAAGCGAGTTGAAGAAAGGAGCTCAGGGGCACTGTAATTCACAAACCTGCAGAGTTATAAATGACAGCTATCGTCCAAAAATATACTGAAGTAAGGCTGCCAAGAGGACTTGAAAGCGGGGCAGAATTGCAGGAAACCGATTTCAGGAGGTAGACTGGAATTGCATGTAAAGCATAGGAAAAGAGGCAGAATGTCCACAATGATGCACTTGGCCAAAAAGGGCGTATGCGTTTTTTCCTGAATATATTCAGGAAAAAACGCATACGCCCTTTTTGGACAACCAAGCAAGCTTGTAAAGGAAATCTGCAGTACAATGAAGTCTCACTTCCCCCCGGTCAAAAGGGCCATCTGAAAAAAGTGTAAAATCCAGAAAGGCAGGACAGGCCATGGAGAACTGGGAGCCTTGTTATGCTGATGTGTGGGATGTAAATTGCCAACAGCCACTCGGGAGAAGTGTATCGCGTTTCCTGAAACATCTAAAAAACAAAGCAACAGAGCCTAGGGCACTTCCACTTATGGTCCTATAGCTTAGGGAAATGAAAATCAAAAAGACACAGCCACCCCAAGTTTGGGACGGCTCTGTTTACAAGACCCTCGTTTACGGTACAAGTTCAATATCGCAGAAAGTGAAAAATGGATGAAGAAGTTGTGGTACTTACGTACAATGCAATATCACTCAGCAATGACATCTATGTCATCAGGCCCGTAGCAGCATAATGAGTGGATTCAGGTATGATGATTCTAACTGAAAGAAGTCACACAGAAAAAGAAACATCATAAGATATCACTAATACACGGAATGTAAACTTGGCTACACAGGAACTGGATTACAAAACAGAACAGGGTCTCAAATTTAGAAAACCAACTTATGCTTGCTTAAGGGGAAAGGTGAGTTGGGGTGCTGCATAAAACCAGAGATTGAAATGAGCACAGATAAAGTTCCTTAAGCCAAATATGGAATAGACAAGAGCTACTCCTTGCTCAACGAAATGGACTCAACACCCCATATTAAACGCCTAAGAATGTACCTGACTAGTAAGTATCTTAAAACCTATGGATTGCTATGTCTCCGAAAGAGAATCAAGCGTGTGTACAGGGGCATAAACGCAGCAGTGATAGGATTGGAGAGGTTCGGTGAGCAAATGAAGACCCTTTGAAGTCATATTGCATGGTACCCATTCCACGGGTCTCAACTCTCCAGGTTTAAGGGATTCTTCCTTCAGCTAAAACATGCATGTGGAACCCAGAGTATGATCAACCGTGTGATCGGGAGACGTGTTCAAATATGTCTCCGTTCTCGTCCCCTGGTACTCGGGTGCAACATTCCAGACGCTTTACTAACACTCTCCCGACTTGGAGAGTCAGTGCCTTTAACCTCCTGTTTGGCCCAGTTTGCAATTTCTGCGGAAGATGAACAGGAATAGGGAGAACCAATGAGAGACTAGCTGGAGGTGTCTGGACGGGCAAATTTAACTCTCATTTCCCACCAGGAAGAGGAATTAACCAAAGGCTCAGCGTGCCGTGCCGGAACCACATTAGGGCCTGAAGCAATCCTGCGGTGTTGTGGCCAGCTCACAAGAAAGCGAGTTGAAGAAAGGAGCTCAGGGGCACTGTAATTCACAGACCTGCAGAGTTATAAATGACAGCTATCGTCCAAAAATATACTGAAGTAAGGCTGCCAAGAGGACTTGAAAGCGGGGCAGAATTGCAGGAAACCGATTTCAGGAGGTAGACTGGAATTGCATTGAAAGCATAGGAAAAGAGGCAGAACGTCCACAATGATGCACTTGGCCAAAAAGGGCGTATGCGTTTTTTCCTGAATATATTCAGGAAAAAACGCATACGCACTTTTTGGACAACCAAGCAAGCTTGTAAAGGAAATCTGCAGTACAATGAAGTCTCACTTCCCCCCGGTCAAAAGGGCCATCTGAAAAAAGTGTAAAATCCAGAAAGGCAGGACAGGCCATGGAGAACTGGGAGCCTTGTTATGCTGATGTGTGGGATGTAAATTGCCAACAGCCACTCGGGAGAAGTGTATCGCGTTTCCTGAAACATCTAAAAAACAAAGCAACAGAGCCTAGGGCACTTCCACTTATGGTCCTATAGCTTAGGGAAATGAAAATCAAAAAGACACAGCCACCCCAAGTTTGGGACGGCTCTGTTTACAAGACCCTCGTTTACGGTACAAGTTCAATATCGCAGAAAGTGAAAAATGGATG